>NC_092096.1:24225921-24342954 GCF_045679555.1 Salvelinus alpinus
ACGTACCTTTGCTCCTTTGCTGCCCGGGAAGCCCTTTGGACCCTAAGTAAAAGAGGTCAAAGGTAAAGGTAGCTATGAAACAAATGTCCTGTACCAGAGGAGGCTGGTGGGGGGAGCTATAGGAGGACAGGATCATTGTAATGGCTGGAATGGACTAAATGGAATAGTATCAAACACATCAAACATATGGAAACCACTTTGGACTCCGTTACATTTATTCCATTCCAGACATTACAATGAGCACGTCCTTCTATAACTTCTTCCACCGGCCTCCTCTGGACTGTTCATGTCATGAAAGGTGATGATGTTAACTCACAGTGTGTCCTGGGGCTCCTAAGACTCCTGCAATGCCCTTTTCACCCTGTCACAAACAAACACATCACAAATATTATACTGAACAAAAAGATGAATGCATCATGCTAAAATGTCAAAGATGTTACTGAGTTACACTTCATATAAGGAAATCAGTCAATTTAAATTAATTAATTAGGCCCTAATCTATGGATTTCACATGACCGGGAATACAGATATGTATCTGTTGGTCACGGATACCTTCAAAAAACTAATAAGTAGGAGCGTGGATCAGAAAACCAGTCAGTATCTGGTGTGACCACCATTTGCCTCATACAGCGCTACACATCTCCTTCACATAGAGTTGATCAGGCTGCTGATTGTGGCCTGTGGAATGTTGTCCTGCTCTTCAATGGCTTTGCGAAGTTGCTGGATATTGGTGGGAACTGGAACACGCTGTCGTACACGTTGATCCAGAGCGTCTCAAAAATGCTCAATGGGGGACATGTCTGGTGAGTATGCAGGCCATGGAAGAACTGGGACATTTTCACCTTCCAGGAATTGTGTACAGATCCGTGCAACATGGGGCCGTGCGTGCATTATCATGCTGAAACATAAGGTGATGGTGGCGGATGAATGGCACAACAATGGGCCTCAGGATCTCATCAGGGTATCTCTGTGCATTCAAATTGCTATAGATAAAATGCCTGCCCATACCATAACATACCTTAACCCCACTGCCACCATGGGGCACCCTGTTCACAACGCCATACAAGTGGTCTGCGGTTGTGAGGCCGGTTGGACATACTGCCAAATTCTCTAAAACGACATTGGAGGCGGCTTATGGTAGAGAAATGTTATTATCTGGCAACAGCTCGTGGACAATCCTGCAGTCAGCATGCCAATTGCACACTCAAAACTTGAGTCATCTGTGGCATTGTGTTGTGTGACAAAACTGCACATTTTAGAGTGGCCTTTTATTGTCCCAGCACAAGGTGCACCTGTGTAATGATCATGCTGTTTATTCAGCTTCTTGATATGCTACACCTGGCAGGTGGATGGATTATCTTGGCAAAGGAGAAATGTTGACTAACAGGGATGTAAACAAATTTGTGCACCAAATTTGAGAGAAATAACCTTTTTGTGCATATGGAAAATGTATGGGATCTTTTATTTCAGCTCATGAAACATGGGACCAACACTTTACATGCTGCGTTTATATTTATGTTCAGTGTAAATGTGTGCATATTGTGCCATCCTGTTGTGATTTTTTACAATGCTGCCTCGGATCTCTCTCTGAGGTTAATTCCATCTCTCTGAGGTAATTAAGTCCATTGTTCCGTCTCACCCTGCGACCTGTGATCCCAACCACACCCCTGGCGCCTGGTTCCCCCGGGATACTTTCACCCTGTTGGGAACAAGAAGAAGTGAATGCTAATGTTATTATCTCCTCATATACAACATGACAACGACAACAACAACACCACCACCAAGCAGGCTAATGTCTTACCTTTTCTCCTTTCATACCAGGTAGACCAGGTGGACCCTTTGAGAAACAGAAAGCATCCATTATGTTACATGATAACCATAGGAAGGCAAACAATGCCTAGGGCAAGTTATATTTCACCATACCTCTATTCCAAGTTTCCCTTTAGCTCCTGGAGTCCCGGGTGATCCATTCTTACCCCTTCTACCTCTGTCCCCCTACAGATGAACAAAAACAGTACACATCATACTTTATCACAATTATCTTCCTACTTAGTAGGCAGTATTTTTGCTCTTTGAAAACATATATCTTTGTTCTGGCTTTCTGGCTAGTGGTGAATTTGACAAAAATGTGGCTGCAACATTTTTTGGAATACATGATCTGACCAGGAAATAGACTAAAAGTACAAGGTGTTGAGTTTCTTAAAACTACAGTACAAGGTGTTGGGTTTATTAAAACTACAGTACAAGGTGTTGGGTTTATTAAAACTACAGTACAAGGTGTTGGGTTTATTAAAACTACAGTACAAGGTGTTGAGTTTCTTAACTACAGTACAAGGTGTTGGGTTTATTAAAACTACAGTACAAGGTGTTGAGTTTATTAAAACTACAGAATAAGGTGTTGAGTTTCTTATAACTAGAGTACAAAGCCTTCCAGTAATCAGGACAAACTCCTTGCCCCAGGTTGAAGGGATGGTCGGGGAGCTCCTCACCTCTCTCCCCGCCTCTCCTGGGTCTCCTGGTTGGCCCCTCAGGCCCTGAGAACCTGAGATACCGGGGTTACCGCGGATTCCCTGGATACCCTGAGCACCAGAAGGCCCCAGTTCACCAGGCTCACCCTGACAGAGGGAGTAGGAGAGCCATGCAGAAACAGACAGAAAGAGAGACAGACAGGCAGACACAGACAGAAAGAGAGAATGAGACAGAGATAGAGAGAGACAGATAGGCAGACAGACAGAAGGAGAGAAGAAGAGTCAGAGGAACAAAGATAGAAAGTGATTTTTTTTTGCATTTCTCTAATAACTACACTGGTATAACTACAATTATAATTCCCTTGCAGTTATTAATTCCATACGTTCGAGTGTTTTTGCTTTGTAAATGGAAGATAACAACAATTCATAAATGAATTGACAAAGAAAGAGACAGAAAGACAATCCCAGAGAGAGGGTGGCGGGACAGCTAATAGGAGACAGATAAGGACAGTGTTGGTATTTCTCTAGCAGCTACTGAAGTTCAGTGTTTCCTCCAGACTATTGTATCTCCATAGCAACAATCAGGCCCTCAGGTGACAAAATTGTCAATTGAAGCCAGTTAAAGCTAAATAGATTTTGACTAAGTAGAGGGGCAGAGCTAAGTGATGGTGTGGGAGTCTACCTTAGTTCCGGGTGGACCAGCCTGTCCCACAGGACCTCTGTGGCCAATACCTGGCTCACCCTAAAAGCACAACAACACAACGATGTCAATAGGATACGTTTAATTTGCAAATATACAGTATAGTGTGCAGGAGTCCTTCTAGTTAGATATTTCAATAAATAAAAATAGTTAAATGTTCAAAACATGATTGCTTAAAAAGACGTTGGTTCGGGCTTTGCTCTATCACATTACTGAATTGGAAAAGCATTTACCTTGTGTCCCTTTTCACCAAGTTCCCCCTGGTAGAACGAAGAGAATTGTCAACAAATCAGTTACAAAGTGATTGTTATTCAAGTGAATTCTCTCCATATGTCTCTGTCTGCGTCTCGTGCACCAAAATAGTACCATCACATTCAGACAGCCGGAGGGGGAAAAAAGTCCATAGAGTTTTTCAAGGATATGTTTTGTATCGATGCCGCCAACTAACAGACGGAATTATTAATACCACATGATTAATCCACTGAGTAATGAGGGGATCAGAAATAGAACTCTGGGGACATCAAAGACCAACATTCTGAGCGCTGGTTTGACTGACAGGAGAGCAGAGAGACATGGACAAACTTATAGGGGAAGATGTGGGTAGGTAAATAGGTGTGTGTGTGTGTGTGTGTCTGTGTCTGTGTCTGTGTCTGTGTGTGTGTGTGTGTGTGTGTGTGTGTGTGTGTGTGTGTGTGTGTGTGTGTGTGTGTGTGTGTCTGTGTCTGTGTGGGTGTGTGTAAGACACTGATAATGAGACGAGGGTAGGAGGGGAGCGAGGATACGTTTGATGTTGTGACCTGGTGACATTGACACTGTGTACGGAAGTAAGGACAGATTGGGTTGAAATTACATGAAGGTACCCTTTATTAAAGGTTTGACTTGATTTCTAAGAGAGCTACAGACTATAAAACATGTAGTTCTCGTCATGTTGGTGGTGTGAACTGTCTGCCATGCACAAGGTATCACTGATCAACACATTAATAATACATTGTCTACACACTTCTTATACAGCCTTTACAAACTATGTATAAAGGATTCCTTATTGCAACGTGGTACTGTAGAGATATGGGGGCAGATTCAGGACATTTTGTTCTTTCGCTCCATTTGAAGACACTGTTTTATTTGAAAATGATTGGTAGTCACCTTCGGTCCCGGAAGTCCATTTTCACCCGGTGCACCCTTTAGAAAACAGAAGGAACCACTCAAAAAGGAACACAAAAAGGAACCTGATAGAAATGCGTGATAGATGACGGTAACAGAACAGGTGTTTTTACCATGTCATCTTCACAGCACTTTGATTGGGGGATGTGTGTGTGTTTACCTTCAAATAGTCATATTCTGGCCCTGGATAGGGTCTCACTCCTCCTTCCTCCTCGTACTCTCCTTGTCTTCCGCTCTCTCTTTCCATCTCCTGCCTCCGTCTCTCCCACTCCTCTCTCTCCCTGTCCAGGTCTCTACCTCCCTCCATCTCTGTTCTCTCGCTCTCTAGTTCACTCTCTCTCTCCTTTTCCACGTTCTCCCTCTCTAGTTGTCTCTCCCTCTCTATTTTCTCCCTCTGCAACTCCAACTCTGCTTCCCTCTCTTTTTCAAGCTCTATCCTCTCTCTCTCCATCTCCATCCTTTCCCCCTCTCTCTCCCTCTCGTATTCACTGTCTTCCTCTGTGTCCCACTCAGAGTCGCCACTTCTCTCCTCCTCTCCCTCTCTTTCTGCATCATGGTATATCTCTCCTTCCGTCTCTTTTCCTTTCTTTTCTACCATCTCCCTCTCTCTATGTCTTTCCCATGGTGTCTCTTCCTCTGCTGCTATGGGTTCTCTCTCTCCCTCCATCTCTGTTGGTGTCTCCCAGTCTCTTTCTGTTTCATAGTCCACCTCCCTCTCTGTATAGGATTCAGGGTCAGGCTGAGGGTCTCTGTTTTCTTGTTTCTGTCTCTGGAACCACAAATAAGAAATTGGTTGGTTTACTGATTGATTGCTCAATTCATTGGACTTAAATAGCGATTAATTCATATGGATTTATTTTGATGTTCAAAGTGCATCAAAACTACGGTCCTTCCGTTGGGCAATTCACCAATATGTTTTGGCTGAGCAACACTTACATGTAATTTCTTGGAACCTCTTGCTCCCGACTGTGACTTTAAAAACAGAAAGAGGGAATGTTCACACGTTGTTTGATTTGACCATGTAATAACTTCTCTGAACCCATTCCCTGTGCCATTCCCTCCATGCTAACTGCTGATTTGATAACAACCTATGAGTAGTTGATATCAGTGTAATAGAAAAATATCCCTAGTAAATAAATCTGTTTACTTTTTGTCCGTCATGGTATCGATTTCTTCCTCCGGCAGTTCCTGGCATGTATGCCTGAAACAGCAAAGACTCAAATATTTCTGGCAAATGCCATTGTTTTCTAAAAATGATGAACTCTTACATTGTATTCTAATGGTAGTCCATATTTTTTCTGTGTACTTACCATGTAATCAGGCCAGGGGGCGCTCTTCCTTAATCTGACCCGGACATGAGATGGTCTCGCCTGCCAATTCCCAAAATCACTTCATGAGTCATTGATTATAAGTCATTGATGTGCCATTACCACTGTGGGGAGTTCCCATGGTGCTTGGCCTACAGCCGTAGTGTCCCACTCATGAGTGTGTGTGTGTGTGTGAGTATGTGTGTGTGTGTGTGTGTGTGTGTGTGTGTGTGTGTGTGTGTGTGTGTGTGTGTGTGTGTGTGTGTGTGTGTGTGTGTGTGTGTGTGTGTGTGTGTGAGTGTGAGTGTGAGTGTGAGTATGTGTGTGGGTGAGTGTGTGCGTGCGTCCGTGCGCAGCCCTGGATCAAGTGTCTATGTCCCTTCAGATGATGAAGTATCAGAAATGGATTACAGGCTCATGTTAGATGAAAGAAGACACAAAGACTTTTGATCATTTGAACATTTACTTACATGCACACAGAGAGGTTAAATACAAAGGGAGAACTTTAAACTGACAACATTTCACCAGTGAAAACAGCTTTCAATACTATATATTCTGAAGAATATGATGGAAACACATTTCATTGAAAAAGTAGTAACTAATACAGAAAAGGAAGAAAATACAATCTATTTCCATGTTTTCAATAAATAACATTTGGTTGAGGAATTGATAAGCAGCGATACACTGAAAACATTAGAATATGGTTGAACAAATTACGAGGAGGTAAAAACTGTTGTAATACTGAAGCGACAGAGAGAAGCTATACTATAGCTCAGGTCCAATGTAACATTTTGAACTTTTTTCATAAATAAGTTAGTTAATGCAAAGTCAATGCTAAAATAACACTGACATCTGATGGAAGAATTTATTAGTCCAATAATCGTTATATAATACACTGTCTTGATTTAACTTAGCTTCACCTATGTATTGTTCATCTTTTAGGTACTTGGATTAAGTATAAAACACCATTCTGGTCATAGAAGTGGCATTGGACGAGTGACATTGGACAAATTACATCATCATTGCGCGACGAAGCGAAGTCCCTCCTCATGTTATGCTGGTCAGGTTAAGGGTAGACTGCTCCTCACCAGCGATACACTTCCCAGTTTATACAAACACTCTGTGCTTACAAATCTACAGTCTCAATCTTTCTGGATTTAGGAAAGGTCCTGTGTTTAAAAAAAAAAGTAAACAAAAAAACAGAAAAAATGTTTTAATATATAAATAATGTATAAATTCACTCATGAAGAGTTCATATTTTGTTTGCAGCTCTTGACATTCCCTTTCACACAGAGTTCAGAGGTCATGCTCAATGCATGCTGGTATATGGATGTCTTCCATTGCAAGTTGGCCCAGTTGTGTCCAATCTTTTAATCAAATGTCCTTAAATACTTTTTTTATAACGATGGCCTAATATTTATTGTTTAAAATTAAAATTGTATTGTGGTACCTTTTGCACTGGTGAAATGTTCACAGTTGTTAGTCAGACGAAAGATCTCAACGTACGCAGTGATGACAAGTGCTCAGATCACTGAGATGGTTGGCCAATCATTATTATGACACAATCTGACTATGTATTCATGTTATTGAACACTGGGCAGGGCTTTCTTTTGGGAAATTCTAATTAACCAAGAAACACATAAAGAAGATGAAGTTAGAAAATATAAATGATATCAATTACCTACAACCTTTGTATTGGAATGCCAATGATAATCATTGGATCAAAGCACTTTGCATCACATTCATACACCCACAGTCCAACGGAGGAATGCATGGTCTGAAACACCATTAGTAAAGACAAATAGAAGTCTAGTTGTGTCCATTTACACTCCATATCCCTCAGGATGGTTAGTAAAGACGAATAGAAGTCTAGTTGTGTCCATTTACACCTCATATCCCTCAGGATCATGGTTAGTAAAGATGAATAGAAGTCTAGTTGTGTCCATTTACACCCCATATCCCTCAGGATGGTCAGTAAAGACGAATAGAAGTCTAGTTGTGTCCATTTACACCTCATATCCCTCAGGATCATGGTTAGTAAAGATGAATAGAAGTCTAGGTGTGTCCATTTACACCCCATATCCCTCAGGATCATGGTTAGTAAAAACGAATAGAAGTCTAATTGTGTCCATTTACACCCCATAACCCTCAGGATCATGGTTAGTAAAGGCGAATAGAAGTCTAGTTGTGTCCATTTACACCCCATATCCCTCAGGATCATGGTTACTAAAGACGATTAGAAGTCTAGTTGTGTCCATTTACACCCCATATCCCTCAGGATCATGGTTAGTAAAGACGAATAGAAGTCTAGTTGTGTCCATTTACACCCCATATCCCTCAGGATCATGGTTAGTAAAGACGAATAGAAGTCTAGTTGTGTCCATTTACACCCCATATCCCTCAGGATCATGGTCAGTAAAGCGTCATACAGTCAGTCACAGACTTACCTTCTCTGTTTCTTCCGTTGTGCTGGGAAGGATAGGTGTGATGAATTCCCCCTGCTTTGGAACAAAGTGTAGCATGTTTCAAGAACAATATATAATACAGCAAACACACACACGTCACATAGCCTTCTACCACTCAACTCAGAGCTGTCCATGGTGCTGGCTCTGCTTGACACAGTTTGCACTTGACAAAGTATCTCAGGAAAAGAGCTCCAGTTCCATACCTTTTCGCTGTCTCCCGGTGACTGGGATGGATATGGACCTAAAGTTGTCAGGCCACTCTAACAAACATGGACATATAATCAGTAATGACCACTACTGGACAGAATGCCGTTTGTACATTTCCTGGTTCAAAGGTCAAAATGAAAATGACATGTTTTACTATCAGTTGTCTTAACTATCATTTTTCTATATCTAGAGATACAGTGGCAAAGAAAAAGTGTTCACCTCTTTGCTCATTCCATGTAGTGTGCTTTCTGTTGTGATTTCAAACTCCCCTTGCTTTTCCATTGACAGTAAGGGAGCATCTGTGGAATCCTTCAACAAAAAATAAGAAAAACTATGAAAAAAATTCCATTCTAAAACACTTTTACAAACGTAACAAAATAATGACAGCATTACTGGTGAGTGAGACAGTCATCTGAGTTCGACACGCAAACCACAATTAATAACAGGTGTGGTGTGTCATCAATACACTGGCATATAATCAGAAACTAATCAATTCTTAGTAATTAATTATTTTCAGGGAAGTGGGTGGGGACCCTAATCAACTGTATGACTTCCTCATTTTGTCTCTAGAGATGTACACATGCAAGGTCAACAACACACCCTCCTCATGAATGTGTGTGATGGACTCATTAATACATGTATTGCATCAGAGTAATTGAGTTTCAGCTACATTCTTTTAACTCAGTAATCATTTAGTTTGGAGAGTTTGAATTAGGAGGGTTCCCACACTATGCTGATCACTACCATAACACAATCAGGGCACTGCTATAAGACTCAAAGTATTGGTGTGGGTAATAGGCAGCCCGGTGAGCTAAAAGTGTCATTGGAAAAGTTCATTTTGGTTGCAGCTCTTGACATTACCATTCAGGAAAAGTTCAGAGGTCATGCCACAATGCATGCTGGGATACAGTATGTATGTCTTCCATTGTAAGTTGGCCCAGTTGTGTTAAAACTTTAAGTCAAATATTCATTTGGTTTATTTAAGTCTTTAAATATTTTTTTTATCCCGCAGGCCGAATAATTAATGTTTAAAATTGTATTGTGGTGCCTTTTACACTGGTGAAATGTTCACAGTTGTTAGTCAGACGAAAGATCTCAACGTACGCAGTGATGACAAGTGCTCAGATCACTGAGATGGTTGGCCAATCATTATTATGACACAATCTGACTATGTATTCATGTTATTGAACACTGGGCAGGGCTTTCTTTTGGGAAATTCTAATCAACCAAGAAACACATAAAGAAGATGAAGTTAGAAAATATAAATGATATCAATTACCTACAACCTACAACCAACCTGTATTGGAATGCCAATGATAATCATTGGATCAAAGCACTTTGCAACACATTCATACACCCACAGTCCAACGGAGGAATGCATGGACTGAAACACCATTAGTAAAGACAAATAGAAGTCTAAGTGTGTCCATTTACACCTCATATCCCTCAGGATGGTTAGTAAAGACGAATAGAAGTCTAAGTGTGTCCATTTACACCTCATATCCCTCAGGATGGTTAGTAAAGACGAATAGAAGTCTAGTTGTGTCCATTTACACTCCATATCCCTCAGGATGGTTAGTAAAGATGAATAGAAGTCTAAGTGTGTCCATTTACACCTCATATCCCTCAGGATGGTCAGTAAAGATGAATAGAAGTCTAGTTGTGTCTATTTACACTCCATATCCCTCAGGATGGTCAGTAAAGATGAATAGAAGTCTAGTTGTGTCCATTTACACCTCATATCCCTCAGGATGGTTAGTAAAGATGAATAGAAGTCTAGTTGTGTAAATTTACACCCCATTAACCTCAGGATGGTCAGTAAAGACGAATAGAAGTCTAGTTGTGTCCATTTACACCCCATATCCCTCAGGATTATGGTTAGTAAAGACGAATAGAAGTATAGTTGTGTCCATTTACACCCCATATCCCTCAGAATCATGGTTAGTAAAGATGAATAGAAGTCTAGGTGTGTCCATTTACACCTCATATCCCTCAGGATCATGGTTAGTAAAGACGAATAGAAGTCTAGTTGTGTCCATTTACACCTCATATCCCTCAGGATCATGGTTAGTAAAGATGAATAGAAGTCTAGGTGTGTCCATTTACACTCCATATCCCTCAGGATCATGGTTAGTAAAGACGAATAGAAGTCTAGTTGTGTCCATTTACACCCCATATCCCTCAGGATGGTTAGTAAAGACGAATAGAAGTCTAGTTGTGTCCATTTACACCCCATATCCCTCAGGATCATGGTTAGTAAAGACGAATAGAAGTCTAGTTGTGTCCATTTACACCCCATATCCCTCAGGATCATGGTCAGTAAAGACGAATAGAAGTCTAGTTGTGTCCATTTACACCCCATATCCCTCAGGATCATGGGTAGTAAAGACGAATAGAAGTCTAGTTGTGTCCATTTACACCCCATATCCCTCAGGATCATGGTCAGTAAAGCGTCATGCAGTCAGTCACAGACTTACCTTCTCTGTTTCTTCCGTTGTGCTGGGAAGGATAGGTGTGATGAATTCCCCCTGCTTCGGAACAAAATGTAGCATGTTTCAAGAACAATATATAATACAGCAAACACACACACACACACGTCACATAGCCTTCTACCACTCAACTCAGAGCTGTCCAAGGAGCTGGCTCTGCTTGACACAGTTTACACTTGACAAAGTATCTCAGGAAAAGAGCTCCAGTTCCATACCTTTTCGCTGTCTCCCGGTGACTGGGATGGATATGGACCTAAAGTTGTCAGGCCACTCTAACAAACATGGACATATAATCAGTCATGACCACTACTGGACAGAATGCCATATGTACATTTCCTGGTTCAAAGGTCAAAATGAAAATGACATGTTTTACTATCCGTTGTTTTAACTATCATTTTTCTATATCTAGAGATACAGTGGCAAAGAAAAAGTGTTCACCTCTTTGCTCATTCCATGTAGTGTGCTTTCTGTTGTGATTTCAAACTCCCCTTGCTTTTCCATTGACAGTAAGGGAGCATCTGTGGAATCCTTTAACAAAATGTAAGAAAAACTATCAAAAACATTCCATTCCAAAATATTTTTTGAACGTAACAAAATAATGACAGCATTACTGGTGAGTGAGACAGTCATCTGAGTTCGACATGCAAACCACAATTAATAACAGGTGTGGTATGTCATCACTACGCTGGCATATGTAAATGAGAACTTGTTCTCAACTAGCCTACCTGGTTAAATAAAGGTGAAATAAAAATAAAAATAAATATAATGATAAACTAATAAATTCCTAGTAATTAATTATTGGTGGGGACAATTGGCCCAGCGTCGTCAGGGTTAGGGGAGGGTTTGGCCGGGGTAGGCTGTCATTGTAAATAAGAATCTGTTCTTAACTGACTTGCCTAGTTAAATAAAGGTTAAATAAAATAAAAACTTAATAAAAAAATATACTGTATATATCTATGTGGGAGAAAATATGACTTCCTAATTTTGTCTCTAGAGATGTACACATGCAAGGTCAACTACACACCCTCCTCATGAATGTGTGTGATGGACTCATTAATACATGTATTGCATCAGAGTAATTGAGTTTCAGCTACCTTCTTTTAACTCAGTAATCATTTGAGTTTGGAGAGTTTGAATTAGGAGGGTTCCCACACTATGCTGATCACTACCATAACACAATCAGGGCACTGCTATAAGACTCAAAGTATTGGTGTGGGTAATGGGCAGCCCAGTGAGGTAAATGTGTAATTCCAACCCTGATCCCTGAGGTGTACTAGGAAAGGTGACGACATAGGGTGACCACCCACAGAATTAATACTGTAGTTAGGATTAACAATATGTACCAATCAAATAATTAGGAATGTTAATTTACATCTCACTTGACAGTTACTCACCTCATATTCATAACTGTACTCTTCCCCATCGTATAATTCCTCCTCCTCCGCTTCCTCCTCCTCCTCCGTACTCGTCTTTAGAGAGGAGAGAAAAAGGTGAGTCCCATATGTAAATGGGATCAAGAGGAGATATCTTTCATAAACATGTCTATCATAATTATGTATTTGATGCAAAGCAGCAAAGAGAGAGTACAGGACATGACTTACAAGTCTTAAACAATAAGGACAAAACAAAAAAGCAAGTTAGGAGAAAAAAATTCATGCTTTTAGTCATTTTAAAATGTCTGTTATGATGATTTAATACCTTTTATTGGTCAAGTTAGGCACAGCAAGTACAGTTTAATAAGCTTAGTTTAAATTTAGGTTTAGAATTTGATAAATGTTATGTTTGCTGAGAAAGAAATGGTAATTATTTTCTCACTGTCATTTGAAGTAGTTGAGGTTAAAACAGGTAAGGGTGACATGCTTAGCAACAGACTGTGACAACGTAAATGTTAGACATGTTTAGTTTGGGCGTTTATATGGTTATTTTGACTACATCTTTAGTTTGGGCGTTTACCAGGCGCTGTCTTTGCCTCTTATGTCGTCCTTTCTGTCCCTTGCCCTGGTTCAGAATTTCACAGTTAAAAGTTGTAATGCTTTATAGGAAATACAGATCTAACATGCTGTAGTAGTTATGGTCAAAGATATTTATATCTATCTCATGGGCTGATTAATGGGAGAGAAAATGATCGCAAAAAAACATGTAAATTTAAGAAAATGTTAAAGGGAATGTTTACATATTTTCTTTTACAGTATCTATTTAGACCTATTTAAATATAACATTTGTTTGTATAGTCATGAATACAAATAGGTTGTGAACAACTTACATTTAATTGCATAATTTATGTCCAAATTACACACTTTTCTCAAATTTTGAAATGTATTTGAATCCAACAAGGTTGTGTTTATCAGATGTATAAAAAAAGGATCTATTTGTTGTGACATCACCTTCCGTTCTCGACTCTTCTTTTTCTTCAAGGAGTCTTCCGTACTGAGGAGAACAGTTTCTACTATTGCCCCTGGTACCTCAGAGACCCTCTAAAACACACACACACACACACACACAGATCTTGTACTATTCATAGTTCACTTGTAAAAGTCAATTTGACAGCCACTGTTTGGTTGTGGTTTTGAGTAGAGACCCTGTTTGGCTGTGGGGTTTGAGTAGAAGACGTACCCCTTACCTCTTCAGACATAGTGTTGTTAAATGTTGAGTTTGATAAAGACAACTTGGGCGAGGGAGCTTCACTGAAGTCCTCGTCCATTGTCAGTGTCCCCTCTATCCCCTTAGAGGTGCTCTCTATCCTCCCCACGTCTTGGACCCCATTAAGACCATTAAGAGGGGTGAGGCTCCAGAATGTGGGGCCCTCCGCCGTTTCATTCAAAGCATCCTTCATGAGATAGAGAACTGGATGAATAACTACATACTGTAGTACAACAGTGTATCTGTTCGGATACATAAATAGACTGGGCTTTACAATATGGGTTGATTTCTGGGATACAGATAAAGACTAGTCCTGGACAAAAACAATACTCAATTGAGAATCTCCATAAAACTAGCTTTTTTTGTGTTAGGGTTAGGTTTAATATGTGTGAGGGAAAGCATTCCTATGTCATGTAGCATGTTTGGAGTGGATACTTACAGAGTTAGGTTCTGGTAGCTGTCTGTCTAGGTCAGAGTCAACTGCCTCCTCTATGGTGTCCGTCTCTGTCAGAGGCTCCTTGGAGATCTCATACTTTACAGTTCTCTGTTCAAAACACACACTCATGAGTCCAGCACTAACACACTCATGAGTCCAACACTAACACACTCATGAGTCCAACACTAACACACTCATGAGTCCAACACTAACACACTCATGAGTCCAACACTAACACACTCATGAGTCCAGCACGGACACACTCATGAGTCCAACACTAACACACTCATGAGTCCAGCACTAACACACTCATGAGTCCAACACTAACACACTCATGAGTCCAACACTAACACACTCATGAGTCCAACACTAAGACACTCATGAGTCCAACACTAACACACTCATGAGTCCAACACTAACACACTCATGAGTCCAACACTAACACACTCATGAATCCAACACTAACACACTCATGAGTCCAACACTAACACACTCATGAGTCCAACACGGACACACTCATGAGTCCAACACTAACACACTGATGAGTCCAACACTAACACACTCATGAGTCCAACACTAACACACTCATGAGTCCAACACTAACACACTCATGAGTCCAGCACGGACACACTCATGAGTCCAACACTAACACACTCATGAGTCCAACACTAACACACTCATGAGTCCAACACTAACACACTCATGAGTCCAGCACTAACACACTCATGAGTCCAACACTAACACACTCATGAGTCCAACACTAACACACTCATGAGTCCAACACTAACACACTCATGAGTCCAACACTAACACACTCATGAGTCCAGCACTAACACACTCATGAGTCCAACACTAACACACTGATGAGTCCAACACTAACACACTCATGAGTCCAACACTAACACACTCATGAGTCCAACACTAACACACTCATGAGTCCAACACTAACACACTGATGAGTCCAACACTAACACACTGATGAGTCCAACACTAACACACTCATGAGTCCAACACTAACACACTCATGAGTCCAGCACTAACTAAGAGTTCTGATACCAGGCTTGTCACCAGGGTTATGGTAAATTACATTTCAATTCAGTCAATTCAGAAAGAGAATTGACATTCCAATTCCAATTTTCCTCATTGAACTTCTCCCAGGAA
Source organism: Salvelinus alpinus (assembly GCF_045679555.1). Lineage (NCBI taxonomy): Eukaryota > Metazoa > Chordata > Actinopteri > Salmoniformes > Salmonidae > Salvelinus > Salvelinus alpinus. The sequence continues at coordinate 24,240,956 of NC_092096.1, forward strand.
TAACCCACTAAATGACCAGGTATGTCCTCTGGTGTGATTAGGGTTGAAGAGATATGCATGGACTGTGTACATACTGTGTAGTCAGTGATAATGTTGGAGCCGTGGTTCTCCTTCTCATTGATTCTCCTAGAGGTGGTTAGCTCCTGCAGAAGCTCCTCCATGCCGCCCTGCAGCAACCTGTCAATCAGTGCCTTCAGCAAGGGCAGCTGGGAAACAGAGTCTTTCTTAATGAGACAGCCACCTTGGGCAGTGAAATGAAAAAGTCTTTGAACTACAAAACTGTTTGGGATTGGGAGTAAAGAGCTTACCCTTATGCCATAGTCTTCAAACATGACTTCAATGTTCTGGGAAGGAGAAAATAAAACATTTTTTTCCATGATTTGTTGTTTACCATGAAATGTATGTGCCGTTAATGTAGTTCTGAGATGTCTACCTTCATGTCAGCTGCTTTCCCTGGAAGACCAGCGTCACCCTGAGGAATAGGAGTATGACAGGTCAAAACAATGTCATTTCCAAAGTCCTCACTTATTTAATTAAATTGATTGGATGTGTGAAACAATATTTGGTAACACTTTATAATACATTTCATGAATAAATAATTATTTTTTACTGAGAACACATTACTTTCTTTCCTTTCAATCTGCTCTCTCCTTGCTCTCCCTGAACATATAAAGTAGACATTACAATTCCACATCAGTTATATCTTCAATCATCAATAAAGTAAAGTACCTTCATCCCTGGTGGACCCTAAACACAGAGACAGAGGAGCAGAGAGGGAAACATGCATTCAGAATGCATGATATCAAGCACATTCCACATACAAGCCTAAAGCTAAGCCCAGCTAGCCACTTTGGATCATATCAACTCATATAAATCACATGTCCTATATAGGATCATATGTAATCACTCAATCAATACACCATCCATCCAACCACAAACCCACCAATCCAACCACCAACCCACCATTCATTCATCCATCCACCATCCATCCATCCATCCACCAACCCACCATTCATCCATCCATGCATCCATCAACCCACCAAACCACTATCAATCCATCCAACCGATCCATCCATTCATCCATCCATCCCACCATCCATCCATCCATCCACCAATCCACCCATCCATTCATCCACCCATCCATCAGCCCACCCATCCATCCATCCATCCATCCATCCATCCATCCATCCATCCACCCATCCATCCATCCATCCATCCATCAGCCCATCCATCCATCCATCCATCCATCCATCCATCCATCCATCCATCCATCCATCCATCCATCCATCCATCCATCCATCCACCCATCCATCCATCCATCCACCCATCAACCGATCCACCCACCCACCCTCCCACCCACCCATCCATCCACCCATCCACTAATCCATCCATCAACCCACCAATCCATCCACCAATCCAGCCATGTCAATCAATCAATCAATCAACATATACAGTATACACATCTTACCAGGCAGTTGTTGGGTGTAGATGCTGCAGCTGACTATGCCCATTAGATTCAATTATAGATAGAACCATGCAGAGTTTGAACATTGTGCTTACTTTAGCCCCAGGAGGTCCCATTGGCAAAGGGAATGCCTGTCTCATCTCTTCAAGAGTGGCACCCTGGGAACATTCATCAACAATACAGTCAGAGGCAGTCTGACTGTATCTATGCTGCAATACAGCCAGAGGCAGTCTGACTGTATCTATGCTGCAATAGTCTATGTGCCGGGGGGCTAGGGTCAGTCTGTTATATCTGGTGTAATTCTCCTGTTTTATCTGGCGTCCTGTGTGAATTTAAGTGTGCTCCCTCTAATTCTCTCTCTCTCCCTCTCTCCCTTCCCTCCCGGAGGACCTGAGCCCTAGGATCACGCCTCAGGACTACCCGACGACTCTTGGCTGTCCCTAGTCCACCTGGTCATCCTGCTGCTCCAGTTTCAACTGTTCTGCCTGCGGCTAGGGAACCCTGACCTGTTCAGCGGATGTGCTACCTTGTCCCGGATCTGCTGTTTTTAACTCTCTCTATCTCTACCACACCTGCTGTCTCGTCCTCTGAATGTTCGGCTATGAAAAGCCAACTGAAAAGACAATTGACTCCTGAGGTACTGACCTGTTGCACCCTCTACAAGCACTGTGATTATTATTTGACCTTGATGATCATCTGAACGTTTAAACATCTTGAAGAACAATCTGGCCTTAAATGGCCATGTACTCTTATAGTCTCCACCCAGCACAACCATAAGAGGACTGGCCACCCATCAGAGCCTGGTTCCTCTCTAGGTTTCTTCCTAGGTTCCGGCCTTTCTAGGGAGTTTTTCCTAGCCACCATGCTTTTACATCTGCATTGCTTGCTGTTTGGGGTTTTAGGCCGGGTTTCTGTATAAGCACTTTGTGACATCTACTGATGTAAAAAGAGCTTTATAAATACATTTGATTGATTGAGGCAAATATGGTTAAAATATCTAATGCCATTAACACATCCTAATTAACAGTACTGCAGGAAGTACTTTTCAAGATGTATGACATTCTATTCACGGAAATCTTTTCGTGGCTTTGGTTCTCTCTGAGAGAAGGCCATCAGACCTGGGTTCAAATATTATTTGAAATAATAAAAAATACTGAATCTGTGTTTGATTGAGCTGGTCTGGCTTAATGGACAAATAGAATAGTCCCAAAACGGTAAACCTCAATCATCTGGTACTCCAGGCAAACTAGAGCAAAAGCTCAAAGTATTTGAAATATTTGAAATAGTATTTGAACCCAGGTCTGGAGAACTGGGTCCCCAAATATATGCCTAATAAATAATTTGTACACTGCAAAATGACAACAAGAATCCCAAACAGATATAGTAATTGACAAAAACAGAATAATTTCAAACTTTACACAGGGATATGATCGCATATGCCTCTATTTCTGCGTGGTAATGCTTGGGAACAGATTTCATAAATTAAAATTACTTTGAGCTCATTTCCTGGGGATTTTATGTCCAAAAACAAAAATTATGAATACATATACAGTGGGGAGAACAAGTATTTGATAAACTGCCGATTTTGCAGGTTTTCCTACTTACAAAGCATGTAGAGGTCTGTCATTTTTATCATAGGTACACTTCAACTGTGAGAGACGGAATCTAAAACAAAAATCCAGAAAATCACATTGTATGATTTTTAAGTAATTAATTTGCATTTTATTGCATGACATAAGTATTTGATCACCTACCAACCAGTAAGAATTCCGGCTCACAGACCTGTTAGTTTTTCTTTAAGAAGCCCTCCTGTTCTCCACTCATTACCTGTATTAACTGCACCTGTTTTAACTCGTTACCTGTATAAAAGACACCTGTCCACACACTCAATCAAACAGACTCCAACCTCTCCACAATGGCCAAGACCAGAGAGCTGTGTAAGGACATCAGGGATAAAATTGTAGACCTGCACAAGGCTGGGATGGGCTACAGGACAATAGGCAAGCAGCTTGGTGAGAAGGCAACAACTGTTGGCGCAATTATTAGAAAATGGAAGAAGTTCAAGATGACGGTCAATCACCCTCGGTCTGGGGCTCCATGCAAGATCTCACCTCGTGGGGCATCAATGATCATGAGGAAGGTGAGGGATCAGCCCAGACCTACACGGCAGGACCTGGTCAATGACCTGAAGAGAGCTGGGACCACAGTCTCAAAGAAAACCATTAGTAACACACTACGCCGTCATGGATTAAAATCCTGCAGCGCACGTAAGGTCCCCCTGCTCAAGCCAGCGCATGTCCAGGCCCGTCTGAAGTTTGCCAATGACCATCTGGATGATCCAGAGGAGTAATGGGAGAAGATCATGTGGTCTGATGAGACAAAAATAGAGCTTTTTGGTCTAAACTCCACTCGCCGTGTTTGGAGGAAGAAGAAGGATGAGTACAACCCCAAGAACACCATTCCAACCGTGAAACATGGAGGTGGAAACATCATTCTTTGGGGATGCTTTTCTGCAAAGGGGACAGGACGACTGCACCGTATTGAGGGGAGGATGGATGGGGCCATGTATCGCGAGATCTTGGCCAACAACCTCCTTCCCTCAGTAAGAGCATTGAAGATGGGTCGTGGCTGGGTCTTCCAGCATGACAACGACCCGAAACACACAGCCAGGGCAAATAAGGAGTGGCTCCGTAAGAAGCATCTCAAGGTCCTGGAGTGGCCTAGCCAGTCTCCAGACCTGAACCCAATAGAAAATCTTTGGAGGGAGCTGAAAGTCTGTATTGCCCAGCGACAGCCCCGAAACCTGAAGGATCTGGAGAAGGTCTGTATGGAGGAGTGGGCCAAAATCCCTGCTGCAGTGTGTGCAAACCTGGTCAAGAACTATAGGAAACGTATGATCTCTGTAATTGCAAACAAAGGTTTCTGTACCAAATATTAAGTTCTGCTTTTCTGATGTATCAAATACTTATGTCATGCAATAAAATGCAAATTAATTACTTAAAAATCATACAATGTGATTTTCTGGATTTTTGTTTTAGATTCCGTCTCTCACAGTTGAAGTGTACCTATGATAAATATTACAGACCTCTACATGTAGGAAAAGTAGGAAAACCTGCAAAATCAGCAGTGTGTCAAATACTTGTTCTCCCCACTGTATATTTTTATAAATAAAAAAACAAAAACCAGTAACAAAATAATATATATATACATACAGTACCAGTCAAAGGTTTGGACACACCTACTCATTCCAGGGTTTTTCTTAATGTTTTACTATTTTCTACATTGTAGAATAATACTATTGACATCAAAACTATGAAATAACACATATGGAATCATGTAGTAACCAAAAAAGTGTTAAACAAATCAAAATATATTTTATATTTGAGATTCTTCAAAGTAGCCTCCCTTTGCCTTGATGAAAGCGTTGCACACAGTTCCTGCAAGAGGAAGGCATTGATGCTATGGACTGGCCCGCCCGTTCACCCAGACCTGAATCCAATTGAGCACATCTGGGACATCATGTCTCGCTCCATCCACCAACGCCACATTGCACCACAGACTGTCCAGGAGTTGGCGGATGCTTTAGTCCAGGTCTGGGAGGAGATCCCTCAGGAGACCATCCGCCACCTCATCAGGAGCATGCCCAGGCGTTGTAGGGAGGTCATACAGGCACGTGGAGGCCACACACACTACTGAGCCTCATTTTGACTTGTTTTAAGGACATTACATCAAAGTTGGATCAGCCTGTAGTGTGGTTTTCCACTTTAATTTTGAGTGTGACTCCAAATCCAGACCTCCATGGGTTGATAAATTTGATTTCCATTGATAATTTTTGTGTGATTTTGTTGTCAGCACATTCAACTATGTAAAGAAAAAAGTATTTAATACGAATATTTCATTCATTCAGATCTAGGATGTGTTATTTTAGTGTTCCATTTATTTTTTTGAGCAGTGTATATAGTTTTTTATCATAATTTTTTTACTTGATGAGGTCAAATAAAACCACGTAGGATGCCTATTGGAGAACCCTGCCATAGACAGACGGGTTATCATGGATAATGTAGAAGATTGTCCTTACATGGTGCACCGGTTTGTAGGGAATGTGGAGATGTACTTACCTCCTGTTGAGTAACCAGAACATGGGTACCAGGCGGACCTGGAGCACCCAATTCCCCTTTTTTACCCTGGGGGGGAGATAGGAGAAATGAACAATTGGGCTTAGTTATCTTGTTAATAATTTGATGATAATTAATACTGCCTTATTAAAATAAAATAACTTACCTCAGTTCCAGATTCACCCGTATCACCCTGGGTTAGAGAAGCAAAATCACAAACATGGTTTATTGTGTTGGTGTGTTGGTGAATAGCCAGACTTGCTCCAAATCATACCTTTTTGCCATCATCTCCTCTTTGTCCTTGCTCTCCCTGTCTCAAGAGAAGAATTAGGTGGTCTTCATTTTGGGGTATTTGTGGGTATTTTTTAAGTGATCTCATTAAAATGCTGGAACAGAGCAGGAACATCAAAAAAAATTACAATATTATTTGACAAAGAGAAAAAACGCTCACATCTTTTCCAGCCAGACCTCTCTTTCCATCAATGCCAGGTCTACCCTACATATCAAGAGGAGGTAAATATTTCACTTACAAACTAGCAAAACTTCAAATAATGATATAGTGTTTTTGCTATACAAATCATAGCCAAGTGCAATTGTTGGAATGCCTATGTACAGTTGAAGTCGGAAGTTCACATACACCTTAGCAAAATACATTTAAACTCAGTTTTTCACAATTCCTGACATTTAATCCTAGTAAAAATTACCTGTCTTAGGTTAGTTAGAATCAGCACTATATTTTAAGAATGTGAAATGTCAGAATAATAGTAGAGAATGATTTATTTCAGCTTTTATTTCTTTCATCACATTCCCAGTGGGTCAGAAGTTTATATACACTCAATTAGTATTTGGTAGCATTGCCTTTAAATTGTTTAACTTGCGTCAAACATTTCAGGTAGCCTTCCACAAGCTTCCCACAATAAGTTGGGTGAATTTTGGCCCATTCCTCCCGACAGAGCTGGTGTAACTGAGTCAGGTTTGTAGGCCTCCTTGCTCACACACGCTTTTTCAGTTCTGCACACACATTCTCTGTAGGATTGAGGTCAGGGCTTTGTGATGGCCACTCCAATACCTTGACTTTGTTGTCCTTAAGCCATTTGCCACAACTTTGGAAATATGCTTGGGGTCATTGTCCAGTTGGAAGACTCATTTGCAACCAAGCTTTAATTTCCTGACTGATGTCTTGAGATGTTGCTTCAATATATCCACATCATTTTCCTACCTCATGATGCCATCTATTTTGTGAAGTGCACCAGCCCCTCCTGCAGCAAAGCACCCCCACAACATGATGCTGCCACCCCGTGCTTCACGGTTGGGATGGTGTTCTTCGGCTTGCAAGCATCCCCCTTTTTCCTCCAAACATAACGATGGTCATTATGGCCAAACAGTTCTGTTTTTGTTTCATCAGACCAGATGATATTTCTCCAAAAAGTACAATCTTTGTCCCCATGTGCAGTTGCAAACCGTAGTCTGGCTTTTTTTATTCCGGTTTTGGAGCAGTGGCTTCTTCCTTGCTGAGCGGCCTTTCAGATTATGTCGATATAGGACTTGTTTTACTGTGGATATAGATACTTTTGTACCTGTTTCCTCCAGCACCTTCACAAGGTTGATTTGCACTTTTCGCACCAAAGTACGTTCATCTCTAGGAGACAGAACGCGTGTCCTTCCTGAGTGGTATGACGGCTGCGTGGTCCCATGGTGTTTATACTTGATTTCTTTTGATTTTCCCATGATGTCAAGCAAAGAGGCACTGAGTTTGAAGGTAGGCCTTGAAATACATCCACAGGTACACCTCCAATTGACAGAAGCTTCTAAAGCCATGATATAATTTTATGGAATTTTCCACACTGTTTAAAGGTACAGTCAACTTAGTGTATGTAAACTTCTGACCCACTCGAATTGTGATACAGTGAATTATAAGGGAAATAATCTGTCTGGAAACAATTGTTGGAAAAATGACTTGTGTCATGGACAAAGTAGATGTCCTAACCGACATGCCAAAACTATAGTTAGTTAATTAACAAGACATTTGTGGAGTGGTTGAAAAATTTGTTTTAATGACTCCAACCTAAGTGTATGTAAACTTCCGACTTCAACTGTATATTAAGTCATGTAAAATTTAATTACTGTATGTTATGATGATGACAGAAACATACTCACTGGGGTCCCAGGTAAACCAGGGATTCCAGCAATCCCCACCCTGCCTTGGTCTCCTTTCTCTCCCCTCTGCTCTCACACACACACACACACACACACACACACACACACACACACACACACACACACACACACACACACACACACACACACACACACACACACACACACACACACACACAGAAGCACGCACGCACACACGCGCGCGCACACACGCACGCACACACGTTTCCCATCTATAAGTGGGGTTCCTTGCCCTTCTGCATACATTATGATATTGTTAAATGCCTCATGGATGACTAACAATCATCAAACTAGTACAACATTGCTAGTACATAATGTTCAATGAATAGGCTTTAATCACCAATACCCTATACAGTAGGTGAACCTGTAACAAGTTCCTGCTGAGAAAAGTCCACATACTATGCACAGGAGAAGGCTTTCTCATCAGAAGCCTTAAACATGTAAATTCTGAAAATCACACCACCAACTGTATGGTTTTTGATCATTTAAATGAATAATACCTACTGCTTGATTCTTGAAGAATATAACTTAGAAAAGCATTGTGAGCTAGTTCGACTGTCTAATCCCAACGTAACCCAAAACATCTTCTGAAGTACTTGGTTAGTCCATGCACATCATCAATCAATGTAATGTAGTGTAATGCAAGAGGGAAACTGCTGTAGTCCTAGAGAACCACAGCCAATGCAGGGTTTTGTCTCACCCAGCAGTAACACTCCCTGAATCAACTGATCATCAACTAACAACGGTCTTTAATTTAAACCACAATTGGTTTAATCAGGTTTACCAGAGCTGGGCTTTAAACACACCATGTAGATCTGTAGGACTGCAGTTAACCTCTGATTAAAGGAATTAGAGCAAAATATGTTTATTCAAAGGGTATGAATACTGCACTCACCGTTCCTGGCTCGCCTGTCTTTCCCGGGTCACCCTGCAGACAGGAAACCATTCAAAGCACAACACCTTGATTATCTACTAGAACTTTTTATGGATTGAACGATCAACACCCACTTTTGTTAATGTGAACTCTTACTGTGATAATGGTTCTGTTATGCTGACAAACTACAACAATACATCTAGCCTATGTACGTGTATGTTTGTGTGTGTTCACATTAGAATAACAACAACAGATTTGAAAGGAAGTGAGGGGATGAGTTGTCCAAACCTTGAATCCAGGTTTTCCTGGTAACCCATCCAGACCATCTCTCCCTGACCCAGACCCTCCCTATCAAACATGTTATCATGGGTCAGATGTAAACATCAGTTACAACAATGTAATACCAATATAAGCCCTCAACCTTCACCCTGTAGGTTACAGTAATTTAGAGGTCATTCAACGTTGTGGGTATTACATACATAGCTTTTATCAGCCTGTTCACAGAATGTTTGAAAAGTCTTAGCGATACTACTTAGCGATAGAGCTCTTCACTGTTACTCATGTGGTCATACCTTTCCTGGAGATCCTGGTTTTCCATCGGGACCCTACAGAGAGAAGAATACAGTGTTATTAATACCATGATCTGCCAAACATGACCTGTAACATCTAAGTATCACACTCACCTTTTGTCCAGGCAGACCTGTCTCCCCTCTGAGACCGGGCTCTCCGGGGTGTCCTGGTTCACCCTGATGGATGAGAAAACACACCAGCCCCAATCAAATAGAATAGAATAGAAAATAACAATGAAATAGAAGAGAATAGAAAATAACAATTAAATAGAATAGAAAATAACAATTAAATAGAATAGAAAATAGCATAATCAAATAGAATATAAAATAATATAATAAAATAGAACACTATAGTATAGAATAGAAAAGTGTATTTCTGGATAAGAGCTTGAACAATAGGAATACATGTCAATGTATTATACTGTGATTAAGTACATCTATTATACTGTGATGAAGTACATCTATTATACTGTGATGAAGTACATATACATCTATTATACAGTGATCCATGTCATGCCGATGACGTAGATTCCACTTATCTCACCTTGATCACCCTAGTCAGGATATTGTTGTCTGAACTGAACTGGATGGAACAAACACAACAGAAATATGAAACAAGTCCAGTCCTCTCCATAAAGGGTCTTGAAAGGGTTAAATTAAAGATGGACTAGTCATATGAAACTAAATGAACCAACCAAAAAAAGTTAATGTTCAATCACATGTTTTCATCTAACTCCCTGGATATATAATCTAACCCCTAGGGCTTCTAGGAGCATCAAGCATCTTCTCACTGGTTCCATCTGCCAGGGATGGCTGAGTTCATGGAAAGTTGTTCTGAAGTGGTAATGGATGATGGACTTACTTGCGGGCCTCCCGGAGGTCCTGGTTTTCCCTTCAGAGGCGAGACCATGGGAACAAAACAAAACAAGAGGGACGTGCATTCAGAAACTAGCGGCTAGTAAACACATTGTGCTAGCTGAGCAGTCCTGCATCGCCATCACAATACTGATGGGAGATGCAACACTCACTCAAGGGGAACATAACATGATTAATAAAGCTGAGATTTTTCATTTGTGCATTTATCAGGCTAGGAATATAATTAGAAACACAAGAGTGTTTATTTTCCTGAACAATGGGCGATGTCAGTGACGTGAGACATTGACCTAAACCAAGCGTGATGAAGAGTCAGTCAACCGCTGCATGCAGTGATAAATGTTTGACAGTCTTGTTGTTGTGAATGTAGACCTACAGGCTCTCCTTTCTTTCCCGCCGTTCCCTGAAACAAAGAGGAAATCATATCGCTGAACATATCCAACCACGCTGAGCAATTCAAATCAATCAGGTTTGTATCTTTGACAGTGACTAATAAAGTTTTACAAACAAAATGGCGCTTGATAGTAAAGTCAGACAATGCTTACAGGCCATCAAAAAGAAAGGAGGACCAAGGCACTCTTCATATAATTAATTTAAATGCCTTTATTAGTATGGCATGTTCAATAGAAACAAAGTTGTTTAAAAACCGACGCGTTTCGGCTGCATGGCCTTCGTCAGGGAGTAATGCTTACAGGCAAACCAATGTTCCCGGTATCTCCTTTCTCTGCTGGGTCCCCTGGTCGTCCCGGTAACCCCAGTGGGCCCTACAGTCACAGTATAGAGTGAGAATAAGCCAAAAAATATCCACTCCAACAAACAGTGCAGCATATTTCAAACTTGTGTGCAGAGAAATGCTAAGAGTTGGGTAGAACATGGAGACATTACCCTTATTCCTCTCTCACCAGGCTCACCCGCTGGTCCCTGCTCTCCCTGAGGAGAAAGCATTCATAACAGAGAGAAAAACTGTGACTCACCGCATGTTTGTGGGTGTTGTATCCAATCATATGCTGTAGGTGCTGTGTCTAAATATAATGCTGTGGTAGCGATTGAGGAGGAACAGCAGGAGTGGGGCTTGAACCAGTAAACCAGAGGTAACATGGCGAGTGAATTACCCTGTGCCATAGAGGTTCAGAGCTATTGGCAGAGGTTACATTGCATTTACGGTAAGTTACATACAAGGAGACTATACTGAAATATAAACTGAGTGGTTCAAGCCCTGAATGCTGATTGGCTGAAGGCCATGGTATATTAGACCGTATACCATGGGTATGACAAAACATAAATTTTTACTGCTCTAATTACATTGGTAACCAGTTTATAATAGCAATAAGGCACCTCTGGGGTTTGTGATATATGGACAATAATATTTATTTATTTTATTTATTTTACCTTTATTTAACTAGGCAAGTTAGTTAAGAACAAATTCTTATTTTCAATGACGGCCTAGGAACAGGGGGTTAACTGCCTTGTTCAGGGGCAGAACGACAGATTTTTACCTTGTCGGCTCGGGGATTCGATCTTGCAACCTTTCGGTTACTAGTCCAACGCTCTAACCACTAGGCTACATGCATATACCATGGCTACGGGCTGTGTCCAGGCACTATGCGTTGCATCGTGCATAAGGTATATTGCTGTGGTATATTGGCCATATACCACACCTCCTCGGGCCTTATTGCTTAAATATTGTCCAGCGGATACAGATGCATGAACTCACCCGTAGTCCTGATTCTCCTTTGATTCCAGGCACACCCTATAGACAAGGATAATTGTCACGCCAAGAGTGTCATCTAAACCATGCTGACTGTTTGAAGAACTAAGTGAATGTATTGATCCTATTTTCCAATATAATGTGAACAGGCCATTTATCTCTCACACACACACAAACACACACACGTCATTGCAACAACAGCCAGTCATGATTTACTTACATCTTTACCTCTTAGTCCTGGTGCTCCAGGATCCCCGGGGCCCCCAAAACTTCCCCCTGCCCCTTTAGAGCCATCATGCCCCTGTAAAGATGGAATCACTGACACGCTGCGTGTATGTTTCATTTGAATATCTCTAAACTGTCCCTACAATGTAATGATATTGATAGCATGTAAAGTGGATTGAGAGAAGTTATTTACCTTGGGTCCAGGTTTCCCAGACAAGCCAACATTTCCCTGTAAGGTGGAGGAGACCAACAAACACATCAAACATGTCAGCCTGTCCTGGAGTATCATCATGGCTCATCTGACCAATAGAACAAATAGATAAATATGCATATCTAACTTATCAGGTGCAAGACAGAAGATTGTATGAAAGAAAAGGAAATGGCTCCCATGGTGATTTAATCAGACGCACAAAGAAGACAACGTTTCGATCCGAGTTGGATCTTCGTCAGGTCATCTGACCAATGACACACACCGGTAGTGAAGCACTCACCCTTTCACCGTTTTCTCCCTTCGGTCCCTGCTGTCCAGGAATGCCGAACCCAGGATTACCCTGTAGAAACCCAACAGACAGACCACACACAACACCATGTTTCTCTATCCGGCCGTCACAACACAATACTATGTTATATGTGATTGTTGTATCGACCATGTGATTGTTATGTTCACCATGTAATTGTTGTGTCGACCATGTGATTGTTAAACCTACCGTGTGATTGTTATGTCTGCTGGGTAGGGGTGAATCTCAGGGTAGGAAATGGGTTATGGTGGAACCTGAGGTAATGATGACACTATTCTGTGTGGTTTACCTTTTCTCCTTTGACTCCTTGGATCCCCTTTACTCCCTGGGGTCCAGTCGGACCGACGGGACCAATGTCACCCTGAGTAGCACAACACAGACAGTCACACACACACACAGGCCAATCAATAAACACAACACAGACAGTCACACACACACACACACAGGCCAATCAATAAACACAACACAGACAGTCACAGACCAATCAATAAACACAACACAAATAGTCACGAGCCAATCAATAAACACTACAACCACTTACAGTACAACAATCAAAAGCAGCTTAGCAACCAAGGGGGCCTTTGACGTGTTGTTTTAACAAAGAAAGATCTGAAGAGCCCCTCCTTAAACTCTAACTTTTAACAATACATCTTGGACGACTACATCTAGAGAGGAAATAGCTATCTCTGTGGTGTATCATGGGTAATCCATGAGTGCCCAGTGCAGTGGCCACTAATCAGAAATGTAATTGTGTTGTTTGTTGACAGGCAGGCCTGGGGATTTGGTCCTTGTTGTGAGAAAATACTCCCACCACCAATTAACAGCACTTTAACTGTTAGGATACAATGGCTTATAGTTTGTTGCAATGCAGATGTGTGGTTAAGGGCACCTTAGGGTTTACAGGTTTTACCTAAAGTTAAAAATACATAAACAAGCAATAATAAGTCCCTTACCCTGGTACCCTTCTTTCCCGTGGGACCAATGATCTGTTGTGATGAAACGGAAAGTAAGCATAATATTATGCAGGATATGATAGTACTGTGTATAAAACATGTAGCTAGGTAAATACAGTCAGGGAGAATTATTTGGTATTGTAACATTACCCCTTTGGCTGGGTCACCAGGAACTCCTCTCTGTCCCTGTGGAGTGAGACCAAAGGCTTACCTCTCTTACTCTCTCACTCACACTCTTACTCTCACTCTCACTCCATGAATACTCACCTCGTCACCCTTCTGGCCAAGAGCCCCCGCAAAGCCCTGAGAGAGCACAGGACAATATATCTATTCATATCCTGAACAATACACATAACAAACTTACATGACCTTACTATACAGAAAGTAAATATATCTTGCCAAATAAGGTCATCAAATCTCATAACTAGGTCCCTGTGTTTTGGTTAATCACGTCACATGACCTGGATTTGAACTTTTATTTAAAGCTTTTTCATGAAACTGTTCCCTTTTCTTTTTATGTCAATTGGTGCAGCACCATCCTCAGACAAGTGCTTTCATTTTTGGTGTAATTCTCATTTCTGGAAAAGGCTTCAAATAACTCTAGATCATGTGACATGACAGCCAAGAACACATAGACCTACTCATAACATACGAGTCATAACAAGGTACGTTTTGACAGCACTTTCTGAAAAATGAAAAACAATAACATTCTTATTTATTTGTTATGGGTTACAGTGTTAATTGGCCAATTGAAATAAAAAATATTAATGTCAGTCAATATCATCCATTGGAGCAAATGTTTGACTGAAATGATTCATACTTTTCCAAACATAAACAGTGCCTTCGAAAAGTATTCAGACCCCCTGACTTCTTCCACATGTTGTTACATTACAGCCTTATTCTAAAATGGATTATATAAAATAAAAATCCTCAGCAATCTACACACAATACCCCATAATGACAAACCAAAGACAGGTTTTTAGGATTTTTTGCAAATGTATAAAAAAATATATGAAAAATACCTTATTTACATAGGTATTCAGACCCTTTGAAATGAGACTCGAAATTGAGCTCAGGTGCATCCTGTTTCCATTGATCATCCTTGAGATGTTTCTACAACTTGATTGGAGTCCTCCTGTGGTACATTTAATTGATTGGACATGATTTGGAAAGGCACACACCTGTCTATATAAGGTCCCACAGTTGATAGTGCATGTCAGAGCAAAAACTAAGCCATGAGGTTGAAGGAATTGTCCGTAGAGCTCCGAGACAGGGTTGTGTCGAGGCACAGATCTAGGGAAAGGTACCAAAAAATGTCGGCAGCATTGAAGGTCCCCAAGACCACAGTGGCCTCCATCATTCTTAAATGGAAGAAGTTTGGAACCACCAAGACTCGTTCTAGAGCTGGATGCCCTGCCAAACTGAGCAATCAGGGGAGAAGGGCCTTGGTCAGGGAGGTGACCAAGAACCAGATGGTCACTCTAACAGAGCTCGAGAGTTCCTCTGTGGAGATGGGAGAACCTTCCAGAAGGACAACCATCTCTGCAGCACTCCACCAATCAGGCCTTTATGGTAGAGTGGCCAGACAAAGCCACTTCTCAGTTTTGTCAAAAGGCACCTAAAGACTCTCAGTCCATGAGAAACAAGATTTTCTGGTCTGACGAAACCAAGATTCAACTCTTTGGCCTGAATGCCAAGCGTCATGTCTGGAAGAAACCTGACACCATCCCTACGGTAAAGCATGGTGGTGGCAGCATTATGCTGTTGGGATCTTTTTCAGTGGCAGGGAATGGGATACTAGTCATGACAAGAGATCCTTGATGAAAACCTACTCCAGAGCGCTCAGGTCCTCAGACGGTGGCAAAGGTTCACCATCCAACAGGACAATGACCCTAAGCACACAGCCAAGACAGCGCAGGAGTGGCTTCGGGACAAGTCTCTGAATGTCCTTGACTCGCCCAGCCAGAGCCCGGACTTGAACCCAATCAAACATCTCTGGAGAGACCTGAAAATGGCTGTGCAGCAACGCTCCCCATCCAACCTGTGGAGAAGAATGGGAGAAACTCCCCAAATACAGGCGTGCCAAGCTTGTAGCGTCATACCCAAGAAGACTCAATGCTGTAATTGCTGCCAAAGGTGCATCAACAAAGTACTGAGTAAAGAGTCTGAATCCTTATGTAAATGTTATATATATATTTAATTATCTTTGTCATTATGGCGTATTGTGTGTAGATTGATGAGGGAAAAAAACAATTTAATAGATTTTAGGATAAGGCTGTAACCTAACAAAATGTGGAAAAAGTAAAGGAGTCTGAATACTTTCCGAAGGCACTGTATGATGGAACTCAGAAGGCACTGTATAATGGAAGTCAGAAGACACTGTATAATGGAAGTCAGAAGGCACTGTATAATGGGATTCAGAAGGCACTGTATAATGGAAGTCAGAAGGCACTGTATAATGGAAGTCAGAAGACACTGTATAATGGAAGTCAGAAGGCACTGTATAATGGAAGTCAGAAGGCACTGTATAATGGAAGTCAGAAGACACTGTATAATGGAAGTCAGAAGACACTGTATAATGGAAGTCAGAAGGCACTGTATGATGGAACTCAGAAGGCACTGTATAATGGAACTCAGAAGGCACTGTATAATGGAATTCAGAAGGCACTGTATAATGGAACTCAGAAGGCACTGTATAATGGAAGTCAGAAGGCACTGTATAATGGAACTCAGAAGGCACTGTATAATGGAAGTCAGAAGGCACTGTATAATGGAACTCAGAAGGCACTGTATAATGGAACTCAGACGGTACTGTATAATGGAACTCAGACGGCACTGTATAATGGAACTCAGGTCATAACTAAGATGATGATTTGAGATAATCCTCCTGTATTCATTATGCACATTGCAATTAGGTTGAATTAAAGCTCAGTGATTCAAGACCTTCTCAGATAAACCATTAGTCCTGACACACCCATAGCCGTGGGAGGTAGGGGTGCTGAGGGTTCTGCAGCACCCCCTGAAAAATCAGAATTCAAAAAACATATTAATAATAATAATAAAAGTAGTGCACTGGGCCTTTACTAGTCGTCTATTAGCGGGCCGATGTAGCCCATGGCTGGACAGGTTGGAGGAGGATGGCTGCCCACTTCAATCTAATCAGCTGGGTTAATTTCCCTAAGGTAGACACACTCCTTCACACAGATAATATGTGGAGGGAGAGGGCAGTGACGAGGGAAGGGGAAGTGGGTTCACCTAACTAGTTGCAAACTTTCTCAATGAAAAGTTACAACACAAGCGATTTGAAGGATAAAGAGAGCAAATTTGTAACCAGAGGATTAGTGAAGGGAGGGTAAGCCATAAAGACAGTCTGTAAAGCCCGACAGACTAAGTCAGGAGACTTGAGGCCTACTTCAATAGGCACCAAATGGAAGAAAAACTGAAACGGAGAGGGACTACCCGGACTTGTCCAGTAAGAAACACTACTTTTAGTTTTCTGTTTCTGCATGCCCAAATGAACACAGCCCAGGTTTGGTAGTGTGGTAATGATTCTGTAATGGCTGGTTATACTCACTGTAACTCCCTGTGTTCCCATAGGCCCCAACTCTCCTCGATCGCCCTGTAGGAGACATAACCATAACATTACCACCACATTATCACCATGATCATTATCTGATGAGCTACTCACACACATGACTGTAGAGTAAAAACATACTATCGTAGCAGGAGATATGATAACTGTTATGAGGTGGGCACTTGCACTTCATTGGCTTGTGCTCGGACTGGCGTACGCAAACAGATGCACGGGCGCACACACACACACACACACACACGGCATACACCCAAAGCCCTTTAATAATGGATCTGATCACATTCTAAGCCATACACAGCCCAGCGATTGACCTGGAGCTGAAATAAATAGATTTTCTTATTTAATCAGCTGATGAAACACCACTCTTATTAATTATTCAGAGAATATTTCAATATGAGGCGGCGTAATGAGCGGTAGAGCAAATCAGTGTGGATTTAACTGACCTTATCCCCTCTGATGCCTTTCACTCCCTTCTTCCCCTAAAGGAGGAGAGAAACAGCGGTGGAAAAAGTACTCAAACCTCAAACTTGATTAAAGTCAAGATACCTTAATAGAATGACTCAAGTTGAAGTGAAAGTCACCCAGTAAAATACTACTTGAATAAAAGTCTGAAAGTATTTGGTTTTAAATATACTTAAGTATCAAAAGTAAATGTAATTGTTAAAATATACTTAAGTATCAAAAGGAAAAATACGAATAATGGAAAATTCCTTATATTAAGCCAACCAGACGCCACAATTTTCTTGTTTTTTAATTTACGGATAGCCAAGGTCACATTCCAACACTCAGACATCATTTAAAAACAAAGCATTTGTGTTTAGTGAGTCCGCCAGATCAGAGGCAGTAGGGATGACAAGGGATGTTCTCTTGATAAGTGTGCGAATTGGACAATTTTCTGTCCTCCAAAGCATTCAAAATGTACCGAGTACTTTTGGGTGTCAGGGAAATGTATGGAGTAAAAAGTACATAATTTTCCTTAGGAATGTAGTGAAGTAAAAGTAAAAGTTGTAAAAAATATAAATACTAAAGTAAAGTACAGATACCCCAAAAAAACGACTTAAGTAGTACTTTAAAGTATTTTTATCTTAAGTACTTTACACCACTGGAGAGAAACCATCCAGCCGGAATAATTTAATTATGAAAGCCCGTATATAAAGTACATGATAATGGTCTCCACTTTTGTATGTGTATTCAATATAAACAAATAAAAAGTTGATGCATACCCGTAGTCCGACAACCCCTTGTATCCCTTGAACACCAGCCTCTCCCTTAGAAAGGCAGAACAAAGATGATACTTCAATGGTGTGAATAACTAGGTCCATACTGCAGTCCAACGGGTTTGCAGAATTCCTATGTTGTTTGAGCTTCAAATCAAAGTGTTAACATAAATAAAGTACCTTTGTTCCCTCAGGTCCTGATAGGCCTATATTTCCCTGCAAGACAAAGTTAAACCAATGATTAGCTAATACGTGACTAACAAACTACACAATTCAGGTGAAGCAATACACACAGTTCATGTTGATGAGTCCATGTATGAACTGCTTGTACCTTCTCCCCTGACTCTCCACGAGGACCCTGGACACCGGGAACCCCGATCCCCTCCTCTCCCTGGGAAGAACAGCACAAATCACCAATCAGAATCCTATCATAACCGTAATCAGATCAACATGCAGTATGATACCCACGTAAACCAATAGTATTCAAATATGATATTCGCTGTGGCTTCTTTCAAATATACAGAGGAAACCACAAGATAATGTCCCTTCAGGTATACTGTAAGTTCTTGATGAAGCACACTCTTACCTTATATCCCTTTTGACCTGGGAAGCCTGGAACACCATCAATTCCAATGGGACCAGGTAACCCTGCTTGGCCCTGGTTTGAGACAGACAACAAGGAAAGGAAGAAAGATTGAACAACACATTAACTAAAAGCCAATACTTAGAAATAGCAATGTGGTATTATAGTTTAATTAACACAAACTGAGCATAATAAATAATCATCATTTGGTGGGTGCTTATATTTGTCCTATTTCAAAGTGTGTTTTTTTGCTTTTCCCAACTCTCCCTGAGACACCATCGGAGAGTTGTTTCACAGACAGTGTCTGAAATGATCAATGGCAACCCTGGAGCAATTAGGGTTAAGTGCCTTGCTCAAGATCACATTGACAGATTTTTCACCTTGTCGGCTTTGGAATTCAAACTAGCGACCTTTCAGTTACTGGCCCAACACTCTAATCGCTAGGCTGCTCGCTGCATAACAGAAACTAAACACTTACATCTTTACCATGATCTCCTTTGTCTCCTTTGGCCCCTGCTTTCCCACGCAAACCCTTTCAAAACATCACAAAACACTAATGTTATTTCATTAATAACATACCAGCAAGGAAAAGAGGTTACATTTGGGTTTATCAAGTTATTGGGCAATATTAAACATAGATGTAGCATGAATAACTTGTATTAATTTATTTTGTATTTATCCAGGTGAGTCCTGTCGAAACAGGAAGCTCTTTTTCAAAGTAGCCCTGGCAAATGCAATACATGACCCAATACTAGTTTTGAAAAATCAACACCCATTTCTAGAATCGTCAGCAATGTGTGTTTAAAATGCGATCGATAAAACTAATTCATAATCCTGGCAACATTGTTTTATTCATATCAACACCGTGCCAGTTTTAGGTGAATTACATTGACTTAGCAAGCTCCATCTTCCCTTGACCCAAAGCAGTAACTATACTGTTGAAGAAAAGAAAGGAGAAAGGAACCACCCACTCACTTTAGCACCTGCCTCCCCATGTTCCCCCTGCAAGGGAAGAATAGAACATAAACACATCAAATCAATGTTGTGTAACCCATATCATTTAAGATTGTTAAGTGACCGGCCACAGAAGGTCAATGTGAAACACATTTTATCATATGAACTGGTTACAACGGAGTCCCTCAGGGATGTATTTTATCCCCAATATTATTTCCATTGTGTGCTGACAACTTGATACTTGTAGCATGTATTTTTGAATGACACATCAACACACATAACATACAGTAAAAAATGATTATTATTATGCGATATAATAATAATAATAGTATGTAAGATCTACCCGCACTATCTATCTGTCTTACCTTAACAGATATCCCTGAGGACCCAGGTGAACCTGACTGTCCAGGCAGGCCTGAGGGTCCAGAGACCCCTGGTACACCCGAAGCCCCTTGGGGTCCCTTTTATCAGAGCAGTATAGGACATTAAACAACAACCATATCATTTGTATTTCTTATTCAGAGGAAGCATGTAGTATCAATTATTTATGATGTTGAACGAACAAAACATGTTATTTCAGGTAATACAATTTCCAAACCCTTTATGAAACATGTATAACCCTTTATAAGGCCTTTATAAAGCCTTCATAAAACAAAGTTGTTTTAAGGTCTGTGTTGTGAATACTCACTGATGATCCAGGCTCTCCCTTTCGTCCAGGAGCATAATGGCCGTCTCCTATGCCCCCTATGACATACCCAGGCTCCCCCTGGCAGAAAGAGGTCAAAGGTCACATAATATCACCTTGTGGTGAACTCGTAGTATGATTATCTAAAACTTGAAGATAAAAAGAGAGCGACAAAGGGTTTGGTATGAAGGCAGAAAGGTCTATAGGTAGAGTTCAAACTTAACGCTTTAATCACTTGACCCTATTGGTTAGCAGTACATTTTATATTGCACAGATAATCCTAACATTTCTTATAACATCTACTGCTTCTAGACTCATGTTGTTGTTGTTCGGTTGGACTTACCCTCTCTCCTCTCTGGCCTTTTGGACCAGTGATACCAGGAGGCCCCTGTGATTACAGAAAATAACATTAAAATCGGAACATGACAGCGTTCACAATGACACACTAGATCACCTGACAGGAAATCATAAAAGGATGACTGTAATGACATGATTAGGCCACCACCTGAAGCCACGGGAAATAAAGTTTTGAATAAAGATGGCTGAATGAATACACACTTGTTCATTGCTCACCAAAGCAAGCTAGTTTAATATTGCATGGTGTCAGAAATAAACGATAGTTTCACCGTTATGGAACCAATTCAACCCCCACAAACTTTGAGCCTTAAGGGAAACATCTCAGAAAACTGGACACGACAGATTCAACAGTTTAAGGTGTAGCTGTAAACTAGCAAGAAGGAAATAATACTGAGAAACTTAATTTCATGAGCCCACAGGTGTCAACATAATCATAGTATTATGGCAAACTGTCACTCAAAGTGCATGGCATCTATGATTAGTAACGAAAAAAATGTATTATGAAGGATTGAAAGTGGAAAGAGTTGTAGAGAACACGTTGAAAACAGAGACACAGGCATTAAAGGTCTTATGAGTCATTCTGAAGAACAAGACCTAGGGTCTGCATCCTAAAAAGCCCCATATTCCCTATATACTGTAGTGCACTACTGTTGACCAGAGCCCTATAGGCCCTGGTCAAAAGTAGTGCACCAACTTGGGAATAGAGTTTGAGCTTATGGGTACACTACTAGACACTAATAAACATTGCCTCCATAAGCACATTGAACATACCAGGTCACCTGTAACACCTTCTAAACCCTGAAACAGAGAGAAAACTGGCATTGGAAACATCTCATTTACATAAGTGGCATAAGTTCAAATGTAGTTAATAAGCTGTGAGCAAAACTGTCATTTCAACCAGTTTTGCACACTGGAAAGCTTAAGCTTAATTACTAGAATAACTTTAATTGTTGGTGTCAGGCACACAGAAGCACCTTAAAAAATGTAAATCACACACACACAGTAACGGTGCATAACAGTCCAATACATCGTTAAAACAGGACCATTTTTACATCAGCCCTATACACTGACTGTACAGAACATTAAGAACACCTGCTCTTCCATGACATAGACTAACCAAGTGAATCCAGGTTAAATCTATGATCCCTTATTGATGTCACTTGTTAAATCCACTTCAAATCAGTGTAGATGAAGGGGAGGAGACAGGTTAAAGAATGATTTTTAAGCCTTGAGACAATTGAGACATGGATTGTGTATATGTGCAATTCAGAGGGTGAATGGGCAAGACAAAAGATTTAAGTTCCTTTGAACGAGGTGTTGTAGTAGGTGCCAGGCACACCGGTTTGAATATGTCAAGAACTACAACGTTGCTGGGTTTTTCATGCTCAACAGTCCCGTTTGTATCAAGAATGGTCCACCACACAAAGGACATCCAGCCAACTTGCGACAACTGTGGGAAGCATTGGAGTCGGCATGGGCAAGCATCCCTGTGGAACGCTTTCGACACCTTGTCGGGTTTATTCCCTGACAAATTGAGGCTGTTCTGATGGCAAAAAGGGGTGCAACTCAATATTAGGAAGGTGTTCCTAATGTTTTGTAGACTCAGAGTACAATAAGACTGTTTCTTTCTTTGTTAGATTTACCCGTTGTCCGGCTGAGCCTGGGGGTCCGGTTCGTCCTGGTCGTCCTGGCAACCCGGGGACACCATCTGTTCCAGGAAGTCCCTGTTAAATGAAAAAAAATACAGTCCGTGCCAAAGAAATACACTAGACAGATTTGTTGTCCCTTTTTCTTTTCTGTTTGGCTTCTTTATCTGTTTTGATACTGCTATCATTGTTCCACTACACACCTTCACGACATATGTCACTGAGAAAAACAATACAAATATTGACCACACAAAAACACATTACACAACCAAGAAGAACGATTGAAAAAGGAGTACTGACCCAAATATAACATTTGATCTCTGTTTCTATGTGAAGTCCAGTATCAATGAACGCTGAGGACACACTGAGATCAATAGGATCATTGTATTGTTGTTGATTTGCTACACCTGGCGCTAAGCTGAGTGGAGGTGGAAGGTGTGCTGTCCTGGGCCCAGTTTCCCGAAAGCAATGACATTTAGGCTTCCCATGTTTTAACGATGCATCTTTCCTACAATGGCCAAAGGTTTAACATGCGTTTCCCAAAACACCACGCATAAAAAACATTCGCTAAGTGAGTCGTTGGAGCATGTGTCGATACTGATAGGATGGAAAGAAAGGCAGCACTGCTCTCGGATCAGCTTTCTCCAATAAAATCTTACTTTAACATTAGAATTATTCCACAATACTGACAATGGATCAGCTGCTAGAGCTATATTGTCACCTAATGGCTGCTATTATTGAGGCAGCTTATTCTAATGCTTACCCTATAGTAATTACACTCAATCACAGATTCATTTGGCACATATGTTCTTACACATCATGAAATATATATAAATTACAGACAGTGTAGCTTACAAATATAACTCCATTAACTGAACATGACATGTAGTTAAATATTATTTAAATATTTAGGCCTACATTATGTAGCCTATAATACAGTCATCTATCAATTAATTTTAAATGTCTTTTTATCCGTCACTTCCCACTCGGTACAGACGTCTATTCAACATCTATTCCATGTTGGTTTAACGTCATTTCATTGAAATGATGTGAAAACAACGATGATTCAACCAGTGTGTGCTCAGAGGGTTGTTCAATTACAGACATCAGCAACTTTGTATTTCTAGTCAACTTTGTTCCAAAGTTATCGCTGATCACAGCTTGACTGTGTTTAGCAGAGATCTTCTGTGTATAAAACGGCTTATTAAAACACAATTATAGGACCAAACAAATATTTCGTGAAACTTGGAAGACAGATTGTTGAATGCCTAACTGTCAGATGCTACAGAAGAATAAATAGCAGCGATTCTGTCAACTGTCACCATCAATTCTGACACACGGCCACTTTGATGGTACGGTGCCTTTCATGTTTCATTGCATCAGCTACGGGGTTGTATTTATCCAGAAATAAAAAACAAACAAACAATCAAACACACACAAACACACGCACACGGCTGGGAGCAGCACAGGACCAGCCGCTGGGCAGTGATCTTCAGTTGTGGTGAAGTGCCTTGCTCAAGGGCACAGCACTCTACTGTATCAGTGTGTATAGATGATAGCCTACATAGACAATGTATGATGAGAGAGTTAACACTTACTCTCTCTCCTTTCTCTCCTTTGGACTTGAGGCCAATTGACTCAAACATCGCAGTGTTTTGCTGGAGTCTCTGTAATCAAACAAATGTCATGGAATTATGGCAGATGAATGAATAAATGAATAAATAAATGACAATGAATGAATGACAATGAATGGCTCGATGGCTGGATAAATTGATGAATGACTGAATGAATGGATGACTGAATGAATGAATGGTTGGATGAATAGATGAATGGATGGATAAATGAATGACTTAATGAATGAATTAAATTGTGGTGTAGAACATACCAGTCCACCATTACCAGAGCCACCTCCCTGTGAGTAACAGACAGAGAAAAAGAGAACAAGGTAAACATAAAGTCCAAATATCTCATTTAAATCACCAAGTTAGAAGTAACTAAATATAACTGTACTCACCTTTTCACCTTTCTGCCCCTTTGAAAGTGAATCAGAAAGGAGAAAGAGATTAATCTATTAATCAAATAAAGGTCAGTCCATGTTTCCAAATGAAAGTGGGTCAAAGGTCAGCTAAAGAAGGAGCCCAGTGGGCAATGACGTCATTACAAGAACTGGTCGGAATCACGTCATTACAGGAACAGGTCGGAATGACGTCATTACAAGAACTGGTCGGAATGACGCCATTTCAGGAACTGGTCGGAATGACGTCATTACAGGAACTGGTCGGAATGACGTCATTACAGGAACAGGTCGGAATGACGCCATTTCAGGAACTGGTCGGAATGACGTCATTACAGGAACTGGTCGGAATGACGTCATTACAGGAACTGGTCGGAATGACGTCATTACAGGAACTGGTCGGAATGACGTCATTACAGGAACTGGTCGGAATGACGTCATTACAAGAACTGGTCGGAATGACGTCATTACAAGAACTGGTCGGAATGACAGCATTGCCAGAACTGGTCGGAATGACGTCATTACAGGAACTGGTCGGAATGACGTCATTACAAGAACTGGTCGGAATGACGTCATTACAAGAACTGGTCGGAATGACGTCATTACAAGAACTGGTCGGAATGACAGCATTGCCAGAACTGGTCGGAATGACGTCATTAGCAGAACTGGTCAGAATGACGGTATTAGCAGAACTGGTCGGAATGACGGCATTGCCAGAACTGGTCGGAATGACGTCATTACAAGAACTGGTCGGAATGACGGCATTGCCAGAACTGGTCAGAATGACGTCATTACAAGAACTGGTCGGAATGACGGCATTGCCAGAACTGGTCGGAATGGCGGTATTAGCAGAACTGGTTGCTGGGAGGGAACAAACCATATATGTAGAATATATTAGATTTCTATTGGACAAACTGGGATACGTGATGCTGACACAAATGATGAAAAAGGCAATGATGATGATGATAATAGTAATGTTGATGATAACAGTAATGATGATGATGATGATAATAGTAATGTTGATGATAACAGTAATGATGATGATGACTAAGAGAAGGACGTACCTTGCACTGTAAGGGGCAGGGGCCCTGGGGTTTGGTCAGCTCATCAGGGTCATCAGTTGGAGTGTCCAGCTGGGCAGACTAATAAAAGATGTCAAACACATTGATGTTGACCTTATTATATGACCTTGAATCAGAGGCTATAGGTCATTATTAATTCAATCCTAATTTCTACCTCGAGAACATTCTACTTCCAGCTGGAGGGCGAGAGCAGCCCACTCCAACACACAGCCGAGTTTCACATCTCTGTCATAATTGGCTGCTTGCCAACATTCCACACTTCATACTTAACTCACTATGATCCCAGCTAAGGAGACATATTGAGCAGATATTATCAGCAAGCTAGAATGTTTTAAAACAAGCATGGTGTTCCAAAAAGTCCTGATGTAGTTAGTACCTTTCATTTCAAGTGATATATTAGTTTCATTCAGACGTGTGTATTCTGTACCTCGTCGTGTTGTCTGAACTCGGAGAGCAGCGCCTCGCTGCAGATGTTGCTGATGAACTCTCTCTCTATGGAGGAGAAGTCATCAAAGTCCCTGGCGTAGAAGATGTTCTGGTAGCTGGCTGGATACGCTATCTTCTTCAGCTCATCCATGTCTGCATTGGCCACCCCGATGGCCAGCACACTCACACCTGAGAGTGGAGTCAATATCAGAGAAGAACGTGAAAATACATTATATAATGTTATACAAAGCAGTATTCAGCAATATGCAAAGTCAAAGGCTTCTGACAAGGACCCGTTACTGGATATCACTACATGTATCAAAGACAGGTGAGATATGCCTGTGTAGATGAATCTGTGTTAAACAGATGTTTTCAGGAACTTGCGTGTCAGTAGCAACGGCTCCTAATCAACAAGAACAAAATGGCTACAATCCTTAGACGTCCCAAGACATTGACCACGGTTTTGACTAGATGGTATACAGCTACGAACGGAAGTCACTTTTCGTAGCAGGTTAGGAGAATTAACGTAGCAGGTTAGGTTAAGGTTAGGAAAAGGGTTAGGGTTAGGGTTAGATGAAATGCACTCCTAGCCTGCTATGAAAAGTCACTTCTGTCCGTAGCTGTTTACCATCTAGCCACAACCTTTGACCCCAGTATGTAGAGTATGAGCACTGATATCTGAACTGACCATAAGCCTGTGCGATCCTGGAGGGTTGCTCCACATCGTCCACGGCCCGGCCGTCTGTCAGCAACACCAAGACATGGGACACCTCCTGCCTCATCCCCAGAGACTCCTGGAACAGCTCCTTCAGAACGTAGCTCATCCCCTTCCCTGTGGAACAACAATACATTCACTGGCAATATCACTATCAATATGTACACACACACCAGTGGAGGCTTCTCACAGGAGGAAAGAGAGGACCAACCCCACAGAATTTCATTTTTTTTTTAAATAGTGAAACATTTAAAAAGTTATAATTTTTAGATAAAACTATACTAAATATATTCACATCACCAAATAATTTATTAAAACACACTGTTTTGCAATGAAGGTCTACAGTAGCCTCAACAGCACTCTGTAGGGTAGCACCATGGTGTAGCCGGAAGACTGCTAGTTTCTGTCCTCCTCTGGGTACATTGACTTCAATACAAAACCTAGGAGGTTCATGGTTCTAACCCCCTTCCATAGGAATTATGACAACTTCCGGAGAACGTCCTCCAACCTATCAGAGCTCTTGCAGCATGAACTGACATGTTGTCCACCCAATCAAAGGATCAGAGAATTAATCTAGTACTGAAAGCATAAGCTACAGCTAGCTAGCACTGCAGTGCATAAAATATGGTGAGTTAGTTGACTCAAAAAGAGAGACAGACAATAGCTGAACAGTTTTTAACAAATTAATCCAAAATTAAGGAGAAGCTAGAGAGAGAGAGAGAGAGAGAAAGCTAGCTATATTTCATAGTATATATTTTTTCACTTTCACTTAGCTAGCATTGAATGCAACAAGCTAGTCAAGCAAACACCCGGCTCAAACAGAGAGGAAGGGATGGGGAGGTATCTGACTATCGCTATCCAACACCGGAACTCTTCCAAGTCAAGTTAAGCTTTTGGTTTTATAAATGTATTGCCACCGGGGCCCGCCAGTGCAACTCCTAAACTGCTTGCTACTGACTGTACACTGTACTGTATGATTGTAGCATGTTTACTAACGCATTAGTTCTAGTAGCTTTGTTGACTATGACGTGGCAATGATATAGGCTGTATGACTTGGAAATGTTTTTTCACCTGGTCACAGATAGTCCACAAGTGAAGGGAAAAGGTAAGAGGAAGAGAGCACGTAGATAGATGTGAGAAGGAATTACATATACAATGAGCAGTTTGTAGGTGGCTGCTATGAAAGAGAACTGTGTTTGTGTGTGATCAGGGGTGTATTCATTGTGCTGATTCTGTTAAACATTTCTTAAACAAAAGCAAATGTAACAAAAAGGGGATAAATATAACTGAATTTGTCCAATAGAAACTCTATTTTGCAACTGTTGGACTAATGATTACACTGTAGATAAGCTAGATGCAGGCAAGAGTGTGCAAGGCGGTATTGAATGTGTCACTGTCAGTCTGTGTGTCACTGTCTGTCACCTCAAATCTTTCACTCGACCTGTGTGCACCTACGTTGTAAACTTTCATTCATAGGCTGGGTTGTAGCAACCTCATGATGGGTACAGGGAAAATTTTACTATCATGTAGTAGCCTAAACCTATTGATGTTACATTGAGCTGGGTGAACGGAATATGAAAGACAGTCATCCAATATGCTGTAATAGAAATAAGGCCATGTTCATAAATTATCATCCTCCCTCATCTTAAAAGGCACCGACCGCCACTGACACACACACACACACACACACACACACACACACACACACACACACAGACTTGCTCGCAGGCACTTACGCAGGTACAATATAGAGAATCAATGTGTATTGAAAGTGAATAGGCATGGAAGGTGTGTCACAATTTCAAAATGCAAACACAACTGGAGACAACTTGGCATTTTTGGAGACAGGCGTTTGACAAGACAGGGCTACGGTAGCTAGCAAAAGAGGGTAAAAACGGTTGCTATCCAGCTGTACACAACTTCAGCTGGCTAGCTAAACATCTTGGCTAACTGTGGGGCGGAACCAGCACCGGACTACCGCATTTGGGACCCCGGGGCACCAACCTCCATAAAGCTATGAGAAAATGCTGGAGTTTTAAAGAAAATTCTACACTTCTTGCCATGGATCAGAGAGAAAAATGGCTGTTTTATAGCTCATCTCATGCTATTGTTCACTTTTTGCCATGAGGTTGAGAGAACATTTAGCAGTTTAAAGCTAATTTCCTGCAATTCTACACATTTTGCTATCATATGCTATCTGGGGGGCACCCGACCTCCAGGGATACATGCCCTGTGTGCCCATTAGGTAATCCAGCCCTGGGCGAAACAGTTCACTTATTAACAGTTAATTAGTTATGCAAATACAATGCTGTCTCCAAAAGGCAAGGCAAGTTTACTTTCGACATTTGTGAGGTCTCCACTTTCAAAGCTTATAGACATCTATCATTTTTCTACGCAGACAGAATATCAGTGTGTATGTGTGTACGTGTGCGTACCTGTTTTGGTGTTGCCTCCTCCATAGCGTACTCCTCTCATAGCCTTTAGTACAGAGTTCCTGTTCTTGTGATCATTCAGTTTGAACTCTATCCTTGGTTCATCACTGTAGTGCACCACTGCTATCTGAGGGGAGAGACGCGACAGTCAGGGACAATCACCTACAGTACCAGTCAAAAGTTTGGACACACCTACCCATTCAAGGGTTTTTCTTTTTTTTTATTACTATTTTCTACATTGTAGAATAATAGTGAAGACATCAAAACTATGAAATAACACATGGAATCATGTAGTAACCAAAAAAGTGTTAAACAAATCAAAATATATTTTACATATGAGATTTTTCAAAGCAGCCACCCTTTGCCTTGATGACAGCTTTGCACACTCTTGGCATTCTCTCAACCAGCTTCATGAGGAATGCTTTTACAACAGTCTTGAAGGAGTTCCCACATATGCTGAGCACTTGTTGGCTGCTTTTCCTTCACTCTGCGGTCCAACTCATCCCAAACCATCTCAACTGGGTTGAGGTTGGGTGATTGTGGAGGCCAAGTCATCTGATACAGCACTCCATGACTCTCCTTCTTGGTCAAATAGCCCTTACACAGCTTGGAGGTGTGTTTTTGGTCATTGTCCTGTTGAAAAACAAATGATAGTCCCACTAAGCGCAAACCAGATGGGATGGTGTATGGCTGCAGAATGCTGTGGTAGCCATGCTGGTTAAGTGTGCCTTGAATTCTAAATAAACCACTGACAGTGTCAACAGCATAGCACCCCCACACCATCACACCTCCTTTTCCATGCTTCACGGTGGGAACCACACATTCGTTCACCTACTCTGTGTCCCACAAAGACATGGTGGTTGGAAACCAAGATCTCAAATTTGGACTCATCAGACCAAAGGACAGATTTCCACCAGTCTAATGTCCATTGCTCGTGTTTCTTGGCCCAAGCAAGTCTCTTCTTATTTTTGGTGTCCTTTAGCAGTGGTTTCTTTGCAGCAATTCGACCATGAAGGTCAGATTCACACAGTCTTCTCTGAACAGTTGATATTGAGATGTGCCTGTTACTTGAACTCTGTGAAGCATTTATTTGGGCTGCAATCTGAGATCCAGTTAACTCTAATGAATGTATCATTTGCAGCAGAGGTAACTCTTGGTATTCTTTTCCTGTGGCGGTCCTCATGAGAGCCAGTTTCATCATAGCGCTTGATGGTTTTTGAGATTGCACTTGAAGAAACGTTCAAAGTTCTTGAAATTTTCCATATTGACTGAACGCCATGTTTTAAAGTAATGATGGACTGTCATTTCTCTTTGCTTATTTGAGCTGTTCTTGCCATAATATGGACTTGGTCTTTTTACCAAATTGGGCTATCTTCTGTATACCTCCCCTACCTTATCACAACACAACTGATTGGCTCAAACACACTAAGAAGGAAAGAAATTCCACAAATGTACTTTTACTTTTAACAAGGCACACTTGTTAATTGAAATGCACTACAGGTGACTACCTCATGAAGCTAGTTGAGAGAATGCCAAGAGTGTGCAAAGCTGTCATCAAGGCAAAGCGTTACTACTTTGAAGAATCTCAAATATGAAATATATTTTGTTTAACAATTTTATGGTTACTACATGATTCCATATGTGTTATTTCATAGTTTTGACATCTTCACTATTATTACATGATGTAGAAAATAGTAAAAACAAAGAAAAACCCTTGAATGAGGAAGTGTGTCAACTTTTGACTGGTACTGTACATTCAATAACAAAGTAATCTTATCATAACATGTATCATTCCCCTTCATATTGCCTATATAAAAAATAAAGTTGTAATGAAATACAGCAAGAGGCAATAACAGAATGCTGTTTACACAGATACGTTAGGGTACATACTTTGGGCGAACTGAAAAAGGAAGATGATTGCAAATGTCCTGTGCTTTTAGGTTTCAGCTTTTAACCTTTACCGAACCTCAACCCCGTATCCGGGATCACCCCCCACCCCCCACACACTGATTAGCATAGCTAGCATAGCTTCACAAGTAGATAGTAGCATCTAAATATCATTAAATCACAAGTCCAAGACACCAGATGAAAGATACAGATCTTGTGAATAAAGCCACCATTTCAGATTTTTAAAATGTTTTACAGGGAAGACAAAATATGTAAATCTATTAGCTAAACACGTTAGCAAAATACACCACTATTCTAACTCCATCAGTTTCTTACTCCTTCAGGTGCTATCACCAATTCGGCTCAACTAAGATATTGATATCCACTAACCAAGAAAAAACCTCTTCAGATGACAGTCTGATAACATATTCATGGTATAGGATAGTTTTTGTTAGAAAAAAGTGCATATTTCAGGTAGAAATCACAGTTTACAATTGCACCGACCATCGCAAATCGACTAGAATTACTAGATAGAGCAACGTGTATGACCAATTTACTCATCATAAAACATTTCATAAGAATAGACAAAGCATAGCAATGGAAAGACCCAGATCTTGTGATTCCAGACAATATTTCAGATTTTCTAAGCGTTTTACAGCGAAAACACAATAAATCGATAAGTTAGCATACTACATGTGAAAACGTTACCAGAGCATCGATTCCAGCCAAAGAGCGCTATAACGTAATCACCGCCAAAAGATATTAATTTTTTCACTAACCTTCTCAGAATTCTTCCGATGACACTCCTGTAACATCATTTTACAACATACATATACAGTTTGTTCGAAAAGGTGCATATTTAGCCATACAAAACCGTGGTTACACAATAAAAATACTAGGAAATCAAGCCTCAATATGTCTGACGTCATCTATCAGAGTGATCTAGTTTAATTAAAAGCTAATCATATACTTGACTAAAAAATACAGGGTTGACAGGAATCGAAAGACAAATTAGTTCTTAATGCAACCGCTGATTTACATTTTTAAAATTATCCTTACTTTTCAATACAGGGTTGGCCAAGTGAAGCTATACCAAACAAAATGGCGATGTATGCGTTTAAAATATTTCGACAGAAACACGGTTTATCATATTAAATATTGCTTACTTTGAGCTGATCTTCCATCATATTCTTGGGCAATGTATCCTTTCTATGTTATAAACGTCTTTTGGTCGATAGATGTCCTCTGTCCTTCGAAATGTCCACTAACAACGACCGAGACCGCGAAACGTTCCCAAAGCTAGAAAGTGCACGACAAATAAATTCCTCAGAATCGCACTAAACGGATATAAATTGCTATAAAACGGTTAAAATTAACCACATTATGATGTTTTTAACAACTATAACGACTGAAAACATGACCGGAGAACTATAGCTGGTTAGAAAACGATTTGGAACGAGGCAGGTCCGATGGCCTTCACGCTTGAGGCGCACGTTGAGAAAGGGCGGTCTCTGTACATTTTGGTCATTTATAATGGCTGTGAACGTCCCATCGATTTCATTGAAAACGTGATGACGTACAGACACCCAGAGGAAGACGTAGGCAGTGTCGGTTTCTTCATAGCATTCACTGTGGCCTTATAAACAGACCCCAGATCAGAGGTAAAAATTTCTGAAATCTGAACCCTGTCATGAAAAGTGCTGTAAAAATTGTTCTGTACCACTCAGAGACAAAATTTCAACTCCTATAGAAACTATAGACTGTTTTCTATCCAATAATAACAATAATATGCATATTGTACGATCAAGAATTTAGCACGAGGCAGTTTAATTTGGAGACCCAAATATGCTAATGCGGAACAGCACCCCCTATAGTTGCAAGAAGTTTTAACATATTGAATCTAAACGTTGTCACGAAGTTTGCAACAACAACTCAGACCTTAGATCCTAAAAGAACAAGCCAAGGTGAGGGTGACCAGGACATTAACCCCTAAAAGAACAAGCCAAGGTGAGGGTGGCCAGGACATTAACCCCTAAAAGAAGAAGCCAAGGTGAGGGTGACCAGGACATTAACCCCTAAAAGAACAAGCCAAGGTGAGGGTGACGAGGACATTAACCCCTAAAAGAACAAGCCAAGGTGAGGGTGACCAGGACATTAACCCCCAAAAGAACAAGCCAAGGTGAGGGTGACCAGGACATTAACCCCTAAAAGAACAAGCCAAGGTGAGGGTGACCAGGATATTAACCCCTAAAAGAACAAGCCAAGGTGAGGGTGACCAGGACATTAACCCCTAAAAGAACAAGCCAAGGTGAGGGTGACGAGGACATTAACCCCTAAAAGAACAAGCCAAGGTGAGGGTGACGAGGACATTAACCCCTAAAAGAACAAGCCAAGGTGAGGGTGACGAGGACATTAACCCCTAAAAGAACAAGCCAAGGTGAGGGTGACGAGGACATTAACCCCTAAAAGAACAAGCCAAGGTGAGGGTGACCAGGACATGAACCCCTAAAAGAACAAGCCAAGGTGAGGGTGACCAGGACTTTAACCCCTAACAGAACAAGCCAAGGTGAGGGTGACGAGGACATTAACCCCTAAAAGAACAAGCCAAGGTGAGGGTGACCAGGACATTAACCCCTAAAAGAACAAGCCAAGGTGAGGGTGACCAGGACTTTAACCCCTAAAAGAACAAGCCAAGGTGAGGGTGGCCAGGACATTAACCCCTAAAAGAAGAAGCCAAGGTGAGGGTGACCAGAACATTAACACCTAAAAGGACAAGCCAAGGTGAGGGTGACCAGGACATTAACCCCTAAAAGAACAAGCCAAGGTGAGGGTGACCAGGACATTAACACCTAAAAGAACAAGCCAAGGTGAGGGTGACCAGGACATTAACCCCTAAAAGAACAAGCCAAGGTGAGGGTGACCAGGACTTTAACCCCTAAAAGAAGAAGCCAAGGTGAGGGTGACCAGGACATTAACACCTAAAAGAACAAGCCAAGGTGAGGGTGACCAGGACATTAACCCCTAAAAGAACAAGCCAGGTGAGGGTGACCAGGACATTAACCCCTAAAAGAACAAGCCAAGGTGAGGGTGACCAGGACATTAACCCCTAAAAGAACAAGCCAAGGTGAGGGTGACCAGGACATTAACCCCTAAAAGAACAAGCCAAGGTGAGGGTGACCAGGACATTAACCCCTAAAAGAACAAGCCAAGGTGAGGGTGGCCAGGACATTAACCCCTAAAAGAAGAAGCCAAGGTGAGGGTGACCAGGACATTAACCCCTAAAAGAACAAGCCAAGGTGAGGGTGACCAGGACATTAACCCCTAAAAGAACAAGCCAAGGTGAGGGTGGCCAGGACATTAACCCCTAAAAGAACAAGCCAAGGTGAGGGTGACCAGGACATTAACACCTAAAAGGACAAGGCAAGGTGAGGGTGACCAGGACATTAACACCTAAAAGAAGAAGCCAAGGTGAGGGTGACCAGGACATTAACCCCTAAAAGAACAAGCCAAGGTGAGGGTGGCCACGACATTAACACCTAACAGAACAAGCCACGGTGAGGGTGACCAGGATATTAACCCCTAAAAGAACAAGCCAAGGTGAGGGTGACCAGGACATTAACCCCTAAAAGAACAAGCCAAGGTGAGGGTGACCAGGACATTAACCCCTAAAAGAACAAGCCAAGGTGAGGGTGACCAGGACTTTAACCCCTAACAGAACAAGCCAAGGTGAGGGTGGCCAGGACATTAACCCCTAACAGAACAAGCCAAGGTGAGGGTGACCAGGACTTTAACACCTAAAAGAACAAGCCAAGGTGAGGGTGACCAGGACATTAACCCCTAAAAGAACAAGCCAAGGTGAGGGTGACCAGGAATTTAACCCCTAAAAGAACAAGCCAGGTGAGGGTGACCAGGACATTAACACCTAAAAGAACAAGCCAAGGTGAGGGTGGCCAGGACATTATCCCCTAACAGAACAAGCCAAGGTGAGGGTGACCAGGACATTAACCCCTAAAAGAACAAGCCAAGGTGAGGGTGACCAGGACATTAACCCCTAAAAGAACAAGCCAAGGTGAGGGTGACCAGGACCAGCTAGTTAGGAAGAAACCAGACTCTCTATGATGGAGCATAGTAGTATACACAGTCCACATGACAGGTACAGTCAACCAGGTACACTTCAGGTACAGCCAACCAGGTACACTTCAGGTACAGCCAACCAGGTACACTTCAGGTACAGCCAACCAGGTACACTTCAGGTACAGTCAACCAGGTACACTTCAGGTACAGCCAACCAGGTACACTTCAGGTACAGCCAACCAGGTACACTTCAGGTACAGCCAACCAGGTACACTTCAGGTACAGTCAACCAGGTACACTTCAGGTACAGTCAACCAGGTACACTTCAGGTACAGTCAACCAGGTACACTTCAGGTACAGTCAACCAGGTACACTTCAGGTACAGTCAACCAGGTACACTTCAGGTACAGTCAACCAGGTACACTTCAGGTACAGTCAACCAGGTACACTTCAGGTACAGTCAACCAGGTACACTTCAGGTACAGCCAACCAGGTACACTTCAGGTACAGCCAACCAGGTACACTTCAGGTACAGTCAACCAGGTACACTTCAGGTACAGTCAACCAGGTACACTTCAGGTACAGTCAACCAGGTACACTTTAGGTACAGTCAACCAGGTACACTTTAGGTACAGTCAACCAGGTAAACTTCAGGTACAGTCAACCAGGTACACTTCAGGTACAGCCAACCAGGTACACTTCAGGTACAGCCAACCAGGTACACTTCAGGTACAGTCAACCAGGTACACTTCAGGTACAGTCAACCAGGTACACTTCAGGTACAGTCAACCAGGTACACTTTAGGTACAGTCAACCAGGTACACTTTAGGTACAGTCAACCAGGTAAACTTCAGGTACAGTCAACCAGGTACACTTCAGTAACAGTCATCCAGGTACAGTCAACCAGGTACACTTCAGGTACAGTCAACCAGGTACACTTCAGTAACAGCCAACCAGGTACACTTCAGGTACAGCCAACCAGGTACACTTCAGGTACAGCCAACGAGGTACACTTCAGGTACAGCCAACGAGGTACACTTCAGGTACAGCCAACGAGGTACACTTCAGGTACAGCCAACGAGGTACACTTCAGGTACAGCCAACGAGGTACACTTCAGGTACAGCCAACGAGGTACACTTCAGGTACAGTCAACCAGGTACACTTCAGGTACAGTCAACCAGGTACACTTCAGGTACAGCCAACCAGGTACACTTCAGGTACAGCCAACGAGGTACACTTCAGTTACAGTCAACCAGGTACACTTCAGGAACAGTCAACCAGGTACACTTCAGGAACAGTC
Source organism: Salvelinus alpinus (assembly GCF_045679555.1). Taxonomy (NCBI): domain Eukaryota; kingdom Metazoa; phylum Chordata; class Actinopteri; order Salmoniformes; family Salmonidae; genus Salvelinus; species Salvelinus alpinus. Next base: position 24,277,399 of record NC_092096.1, read on the forward strand.
AACCAGGTACACTTCAGGAACAGTCATCCAGGTACACTTCAGGAACAGTCATCCAGGTACACTTCAGGTACAGTCAACCAGGTAAACTTCAGGTACAGTCAATCAGGTACACTTCAGGTACAGTCAATCAGGTACACTTCAGAAACAGTCATCCAGGTACACTTCAGAAACAGTCATCCAGGTACACTTCAGAAACAGTCATCCAGGTACACTTCAGTAACAGTCATCCAGGTACACTTCAGGTTCAGTCAACCAGGTACACTTCAGGTACAGCCAACCAGGTACACTTCGGGTACAGTCAACCAGGTACACTTCAGAAACAGTCATCCAGGTACACTTCAGAAACAGTCATCCAGGTACACTTCAGTAACAGTCATCCAGGTACACTTCAGGTACAGTCAACCAGGTACACTTCAGGTACAGTCAACCAGGTACACTTCACCCTTACATTGCTAGGGTTTTTTAAGTCTATTGCGTGTGATGTGTTAACATCCTAAAATGAACAGTAAAGCTTTTGACATATTGAAGGTGTGTGACCTCTGACCTGTGTGCCCTGAGGACCAATCACGGGGAAATAGGTGACAACCCGGAACAGGAAGTCCTTGAGCTTGGCAAAGTTATTGGATCCGATGCTCCATGACTCATCCACCAGGAACACGATGTCTGCCTTCACCCTGCCACACACTGCAACACACACACACACACACACGGAGGCACGCATGCACACACAGGAACGAGTGTGCAGGTGCGCGCACACCCAGGTCATGGTGACAGTGATATTGGTTGTTAGCAGACATTATTATCATCAGACAGAACATTGCTAAAGGAACATCTTCAGTCATAAGCAGTCTCTAATGGAGGTAAGTGCTGTTATTCTGAGGGTCTTAAGAAGAAGTCTCTAATGGAGGTAAGTGCTGTTATTCTGAGGGTCTTAAGAAGCAGTCTCTAATGGAGGTAAGTGCTGTTATTCTGAGGGTCTTAAGAAGCAGTCTCTAATGGAGGTAAGTGCTGTTATTCTGAGGGTCTTAAGAAGCAGTCTCTAATGGAGGTAAGTGCTGTTATTCTGAGGGTCTTAAGAAGCAGTCTCTAATGGAGGTAAGTGCTGTTATTCTGAGGGTCTTAAGAAGCAGTCTCTAATGGAGGTAAGTGCTGTTATTCTAAGGGTCTTAAGAAGCAGTCTCTAATGGAGGTAAGTGCTGTTATTCTGAGGGTCTTAAGAAGCAGTCTCTAATGGAGGTAAGTGCTGTTATTCTGAGGGTCTTAAGAAGCAGTCTCTAATGGAGGTAAGTGCTGTTATTCTGAGGGTCTTAAGAAGCAGTCTCTAATGGAGGTAAGTGCTGTTATTCTGAGGGTCTTAAGAAGAAGTCTCTAATGGAGGTAAGTGCTGTTATTCTGAGGGTCTTAAGAAGCAGTCTCTAATGGAGGTAAGTGCTGTTATTCTGAGGGTCTTAAGAAGCAGTCTCTAATGGAGGTAAGTGCTGTTATTCTGAGGGTCTTAAGACGCAGTCTCTAATGGAGGTAAGTGCTGTTATTCTGAGGGTCTTAAGAAGCAGTCTCTAATGGAGGTAAGTGCTGTTATTCTGAGGGTCTTAAGAAGCAGTCTCTAATGGAGGTAAGTGCTGTTATTCTGAGGGTCTTAAGACGCAGTCTCTAATGGAGGTAAGTGCTGTTATTCTGAGGGTCTTAAGAAGCAGTCTCTAATGGAGGTAAGTGCTGTTATTCTGAGGGTCTTAAGAAGCAGTCTCTAATGGAGGTAAGTGCTGTTATTCTGAGGGTCTGTCAGTTTGCTCTGATTGTAATGCCTAACAGCTATTCATCTATATAGGTACTATAAATACTTATGTTACCTGGCCCTGGTCCAACAGTTGTCTCTGTATCCAAAACCAATAGGTTTCTGGTAGTAGTGGTAAGATGGCCGACGCTGGTGGTGGCTGCAGCTGTTTTGACAACAGTGGTGCTTGGGGGTTTCTTGGCGGTGGTTTTGGAGGGGGCTTTGGTGACGGTGGAGCGGGTGTGGGCTTTGGTGGCTTTGGCTACATTGGGTTGGGAGGCGGTGAAGGTGTGAGGGGGGAGAGGGGCAGGCGTGGCGGATAAAGACTGGACAGGCACCAGAGGATGGTCCTTGGCCACTGAAAGGAAATAGACAGTGTTTTAGATTCATATGCAGTAGCGTAGTGTTGTGCTTGGACACATTTCACATGATATACTGTATACATTATTTATGACATTTTTATAGTCACATACATGGATAGGTGCAGTGAAATGTGTTGTTCTACAGGGTCAGCCATAGTAGTCCAGCGCCCCTGGAGCAAATTAAGGTTAAGTGCCTTGCTCAAGGGCACAGACAGATTTTTCCTCGTCAGCTCAGTTATTCGAACCGGCGACCTTTCGGTTACTGGCCCAACGCTCTAACCGCTAGCCTGACCTACACCTACTGTACACCATAGTAATTACTGAGTAATAACTTATGTCATGACCTAGTAAGTGCATGAACCAGCATTGGGTTTCCTGTATGATAGACGGCTTCCAGTGAAGTGTATAAAAATGTAATGGACAGCTCTCCAAACGTTGCATTTCTTACAGCTTAGGATAGCAGCACTCAACCATTGTGTTTGTTGTTGTCGTTTTTGAGTGAGCACATTGTTTATTGTTCCAGTGAGCTGGAGCCGTAACGTGAAGAGGTGTTAAGCTATACCTATCCTGTGGTAGATAGAGGTGATGGGTCCCTCCACCGCTCCATACAGAGGTCTGATGGTGAAGATGTACATCCTGCCATACAGCAGATCACTCAGCTTAAACATGGTGGCAGCAGGGCCAAGCTTCTCCTTTTTGGTGTCCAACTCTGAAGAGAAAAAGTGTACCCATATGTGGTAAAAAATAAAATAAAATCTATTTAACCTTTAGCCAGGTAAGTCATTGTGAACAAATTGTCCTCTGGTTGGTCTAAGAGGTTGTAAAAAGTGACAAACACAAAACAATTGTCATCACTCTAAAAACACATAACAGAGCCCAATTCCAAGGGTAACTCAGGTTTCCCCATCACAATAACAGTTTGGTATAATTGACAATTTACAGGACAAAATCACCATTTACATCTTGAATTCACCCTTGCGGATTATATTTATTGTGCCTACATAATGATTTCTATTAATTATGGCCTCTAAACCCTTCACACTTAAAAAAAAATGGGGAAGATGAAACCTAGCATATTTGATAAGATCTCCAAGAAGTTACCAAAAAGTGACTGGGACATGAAAAGACAAACCCCGACATTAGGGACTGCTCTTCTCTGTATCACGGAGGCGCTCCGCACTGCTAAAGCTAACTCTCTCTCCTCTGCTCTCATCCTTCTAGACCTATCGGCTGCCTTCGATACTGTGAACCATCAGATCCTCCTCTCCACCCTCTCCGAGCTGGGCATCTCCGGCGCGGCCCACGCTTGGATTGCGTCCTACCTGACAGGTCGCTCCTACCAGGTGGCGTGGCGAGAATCTGTCTCCTCACCACGTGCTCTCACCACTGGTGTCCCCCAGGGCTCTGTTCTAGGCCCTCTCCTATTCTCGCTATACACCAAGTCACTTGGCTCTGTCATAACCTCACATGGTCTCTCCTATCATTGCTATGCAGACGACACACAACTAATCTTCTCCTTTCCCCCTTCTGATGACCAGGTGGCGAATCGCATCTCTGCATGTCTGGCAGACATATCAGTGTGGATGACGGATCACCACCTCAAGCTGAACCTCGGCAAGACGGAGCTGCTCTTCCTCCCGGGGAAGGACTGCCCGTTCCATGATCTCGCCATCACGGTTGACAACTCCATTGTGTCCTCCTCCCAGAGCGCTAAGAACCTTGGCGTGATCCTGGACAACACCCTGTCGTTCTCAACTAACATCAAGGCGGTGGCCCGTTCCTGTAGGTTCATGCTCTACAACATCCGCAGAGTACGACCCTGCCTCACACAGGAAGCGGCGCAGGTCCTAATCCAGGCACTTGTCATCTCCCGTCTGGATTACTGCAACTCGCTGTTGGCTGGGCTCCCTGCCTGTGCCATTAAACCCCTACAACTCACCCAGAACGCCGCAGCCCGTCTGGTGTTCAACCTTCCCAAGTTCTCTCACGTCACCCCGCTCCTCCGCTCTCTCCACTGGCTTCCAGTTGAAGCTCGCATCCGCTACAAGACCATGGTGCTTGCCTACGGAGCTGTGAGGGGAACGGCACCTCAGTACCTCCAGGCTGAGGCTCGCCTCCCTACCACTGAGGAAGTACAGTTCCCGCTCAGCCCAGTCAAAACTGTTCGCTGCTCTGGCCCCCCAATGGTGGAACAAACTCCCTCACGACGCCAGGACAGCGGAGTCAATCACCACCTTCCGGAGACACCTGAAACCCCACCTCTTTAAGGAATACCTAGGATAGGATAAAGTAATCCTTCTCACCCCCCCCTTAAAAGATTTAGATGCACTATTGTAAAGTGGCTGTTCCACTGGATGTCATAAGGTGAATGCACCAATTTGTAAGTCGCTCTGGATAAGAGCGTCTGCTAAATGACTTAAATGTAAATGTAATGTAAATGTACATTTGTACTTTAGGCAGTTTATTGAAGGAAATGACTTGGATACCCCACCCCCACTGCCATGCTCACACAAAGCACAAAGTCATTAACACTTACTGATGTCACTAACATCGGCCTCATTCCAATTGTATGACTGGCAGCTGAAAGCCATGTGGTGGAGCCCTTGGGTTCACCTACCCAGTCATGTCTAGTCAGTGACTACTTCAACAATGGAAAATGGGAGGGCCTCAGAAACTGAAGGCATTTTTAAGAAAGATCTTAAGAAACACCTTTTTTTACTTAGGGTGCTTTTAGCCATACTATTTATTTAATTTATACTATCTATTTTACGTATTTTTATTTATTCAAATGCATTAGTCTCTTAAGGCCACAGTTAAAAAAAAAAAAATTGTTTTACTATTTTTATTTGCCACATTTTGAAAACAGTGTTTTTATCTTTCTCACCTTTTATAACTGCATTTATTTAAGAATTTTGAATTGCATCCTCTGTAAGTAATGTGCTATACAATTAGATAGCATTAGATAGAAAGCATTACTAAATTAGATAGAATTAGATAGAAAGCATTACTAAATTAGATAGAATTAGATAGAAAGCATTACTAAAGATTTTGAATGAGGCCACAGCCTGACGTGATCATCTGTGCTGGTGTCACAGCCTGATGTGATTGGCTGTGCTGGTGACACAGCCTGATGTGATTGGCTGTGCTTTGACCTCTGACCTGAGATGTGCCTCCAGGAGAGCAGATACCCAGAAGCCCCGGCAACGCTGATCCAGTTGAGGGAGGTACTGCTGTCTGTGGTGTCCAGCGCTGCGAAGCCGTTCACTTTGGGCAGGTCCACTGGAACATAACACATCCAACACATCATTTAAGTGTTTGAGAATGGCTACATCGCAGTCAGACTGTGCAGACTCACTGATCTACAAATCACCTTGCATCCCAAGTAACTACTCAATATCCAATCAAGATTATCGGTTCTGCGCCTGGCCTTGCTCAAACTGATCCCCTCAACCACACGGAATAACTTTAAGATACCTTACTGCTACTGTTTGGGCTAGGTGGTGGTGACGTGTGACAGGTCTACATTTTAGTCATTTAGCAGTCACTCTTATCCAGAGGAATATCTGAGAGGTGTAGCCATAGTTCAGTACTCACAGGTGCGTGCAGTGACCAGGAACGGGCTCCCTTCTCGGCCCCCCACCATAGATGCCACCTGGATCTTATAGGCCGAGCTCTCCTGTAACTTAGGGATGGTGAAGGAGGTAGTGGAGGAAGAGACTAGCTGGGACTTCTCATCGCCACCTAGAGGCAGAGAGGTCAACATGCATGGGGTATATATAGGTCGGGACAGCAGGATAGCCTTCAGCTATTTCACAACGATCTTTCCTTTATGCCTCACAGCCTCTCTCCTCACCTTGAAGAACTTAGGTCTGTGGGGAGGGACCATGTCCTCTAATACAAGAGGGAGGTGAGGGGATGCAAGGAAGCATGAAAGACGAATTGAGATAGAGCCTACTTTTTAATTTTGAAAATGTTGATTTCATCTTTATTTAACCAAGTAGGCAAGTTGAGAACAAGTTCTCACTTACAACTGCGACCTGGCCAAGACAAAGCAAAGCAGTGCGACACAAACAACAACACAGAATATGGACACATGGAATAAACAAACATATAGTCAATAACACAATAGAAAAGATCTATACACAGTGTGTGCAAATGAGGTAGGATAAGGGAGGTAAGGCAATAAATAGGCCATGGTGGCGAAGTAATTACAATATAGCAATTAAACACTGGAGTGATAGATGTGCAGAAGATGAATGTGCAAGTAGAGATACTGGGGTGCAAAGGAGCAAAATAAATAAAATAAATAACAGTATAGCGGGTGAGGTAGTTGGATGGGCTATTTACAGATTGGCTATGTACAGGTGCAGTGATCTGTGAGCTGCTCTGACAGCTGGTGCTTAAAGCTAGTGAGGGAGATATGAGTCTCCAGCTTCAGTGATGTTTGCAGTTCGTTCCAGTCATTGGCAGCAGAGAACTGGAAGGAAAGTCGGCCAAAGGAGGAATCGACTTTGGTGAGATATACCTGCTGGAGCACGTGCTACGGGTGGGTGCTGCTATGGTGACCAGTGAGCTGAGATAAGGCGGGGCTTTACCTAGCAAAGACTTATAGATGACCTGGAGCCAGTGGGTTTGGCGACGAGTATGAAGCGAGGGCCAGCCAACGAGAGCAGACATGTCGCAGTGGTGGGTAGCATATGTGGCTTTGGTGGTGTGTGTTTGTGTCAACGTGTGTGTGTGTGTCCATACATGCATGTGTGTGTTCCTCACCATGGAAGGGGCTCCAGGAGATCTTGTAGCCAGTGACCCCAGGGGTTCTCCTCCAGGTCAGTATGAAGGAGTTGACTCCGACATCCACCACCTTCACCTCCTTGACCGCCTGGATCAGCTCTGACTCTGTCACGGACGCTGATGGAACCACATCAACAACAGATGTAGGTTCATTTAAGATAAACAATAAATGTGTGGTGAGCTTTCTGCCACAAAATGGCTGCCGCTACATGGATGCTACACATCGGTGGTGGATGAGGTGAGTTTCTGCCTTTCAATGTTGACCGCTTTGAGCATACCTTGAATACATATACAATCAATTCTCATTATAAATGTTGTGACAATGTTCCTCATTCAACAACACAACAGCCTGAATGGACTTCTTCAATGTAAATGAAGTGCTTTCTGTTCAGAGTTTCTAACAGTAGAAACAAACTCAGATAGAACTATTAGATGATAACAACCATGCCAGGCAGCAGTGACACACACACACACACACACACACACACACACACACACACACACACACACACACACACACACACACACACACACACACACACACACACACACACACACACACACACACACACACACACACACACACACACACACACACACACACACACACACACACACACACACACACACACACACACAGCAGTGGTTAAAACACAAGCCTCAAGTGTCAACAAAGGGAACCGTGGTTAAAATAGGAAGCTCAAAGTATATGACCCGTCAATCAAACAAGGGCACCACCAATCTACAAGGGTACAAGGGGCGTAACGTTCCACATCTCCCTACTTAATTACAATATCAGGACTTCATCCACAGGGCTGTGGGTTTATGTAAATGGCCAGTGACTCAGTGTTACACTCCATATTTTCCATTTAATGTATTTACGGAAGTTCAATCAGAAAGGCTGGTCTGAATAAATCATCACTTTTCAATTACGCCTTTCCTCGATTGAAATAACAGTGGTCTGTCTCGTTCAAATAACACATCTTAGAAATACAATAGTCTTGGAAATACAGCGGTGGAGTGTGAGGGCTTCCCATGCATAAGTGAGATTACATTACCGACAGCAACGTCAACCACTGCGTACATGTGTTTCCATGCATATGCAACACCAACCGAGCACATTGCTGTGACTGCAGACTCCACTGACGTCATAGGGGCAAATCCTAGCTTCCACTTGAGTCGAAAATTCACTCAGTCTCCCAATGACATTAATGCATGAATAAGTGAAAATGTCCAATACCCACCATCACCACTGTGGGAAAGAAATCATGCACAAGTTAGGATTTACCCCATACTCTCTCTCCAGGTACCTGTGAGCTGTGAGAGGGAGATTTCTGGCCCCTCTGTGTTGCCGTAGACAGCGTGGATGCTAACTATGTAGACTGTCTCTGGGTTGAGGCCCTCAGTGCGGTGGAACAGAACGCTGCGGTCCAAATACTGGGACTGGGGAGTGTTGCCATCTGTGTAACACAGCAAATTAAAAGACTCAGGCACACACAAACATTTACACACACACACACACACACACACACACACACACACACACACACACACACACACACACACACACACACACACACACACACACACACACACACACACACACACACACACACACACACACACACACACACACACACACACACACACACACGTACACACACACGTACACATACACACACACACGTACACATACAGACGTGTACACACTCACACACTGCAAGTTCACAGGCTACATTCATCTTTGAAATTGAGATAAGGTTATATTTAAGATTTGGAACAAGAAGCCCACTACAGTACCGATGTTCCAGGTGAGTTTGTACTCGGTGGACCCCACGACGGGACTCCACTCCACGTCGATGGAGGAACTGGTGTAGGAAGTCACTTGGAAGTTAGACACATATCCCAACGGAGCTGGCGGAGAGACAAGAGGGGATACAAGGCAACATGACGAAGATACAGGGAGTCAGGAAGCAGGTGCAGTCGGTGAGTTTAATCAGAACGAACATAGAGAGAATACAGAAACAGGAGCGGCGTCTGAACATGAAAACACAAAACAATACTGCATGATGGGTGATACGACCGAGTGCTAGATAAAGAGTAAGTCGTCAGGGTAGTGATGAAAAGACACTTCACTAGGAAAGAGGACGCGTTGGACTCACAGGTGCGGAAGGTAGCTGAGACGCCGGGTCCCACCAGCGATCCAAACAGGACGTAAAGAGACAGGACATACTCTGTGTCATGGACCACGTTCTTCAGAAGGTGCTCTGTGGTGGAGCCGTTCAGAGCCAGCTGTCTAGGACGGTCCCGACCCGCAAACTCTGGAAGAATAACACACACATAACAATGGAGTAGGGGGAGGATTAGGGCCTAAGCCCTGATCTAAGGTCAGTTTAGTGTTTTGCCCATAATGATAATCACCTGCTATTGGAGGCCAACTCCTTTGGACCTATGGAGTGTTCACTTGAGTTGTGTCTGATGATTTGCAAAATGGCTCACTATGTAGCTTAAATTAAATTAGTTAATTAGCAATTAGGTCTCTCTTTGTACTCAACTTAATGAATCCCTTAACGACGTTCCATTCAATTTGTCCCTTTCATTTTGCTTTACAGCTCATTACAGGCAAATCAAATCATCAAGTAATTCTACAGACATTGGGATTGTTTGATGATACCTTTCGTTTCCAAGCGTAGCTCTGTTGATATTAAAAGCATCCCGAGTTTAAAAAGAAAAGGCAACCAGTCGTGAGGGCAATGAGAAGAGGATGCGTGAACAAAAACCAACCTAAACCCCAAAATAACTCTCATCATCATCTCCACATGAAAGGACAAGGCACCCTACTATCCCTCCTCCATCTTTCATCTGGCTTGATCAATCCCTTTTCTCTCACTTTCAGACACACACACACCTTTATTCACACATTTCCCCCTTTCCTGTCATCCCCATATGAACATCATCAGAAGCCCGTCCCCTCATTAAAACAACCCACGTATCCCTCCATCTCTCCTTTTATTTTCCTGTTTTCTGAGGGGGTGGCCATGATGCCAGCTTGTCACATGGAAATGACGCTGGTACTACCGAGTGACATGGTGGGGAGCCCAGTCCTGGCATTTCAAAGGATCCGTGTCGTGTCCCCACAGGGACGCTCAGGTGGGTGACATCAAATACACCCCCCCACTTTCTTTTTATCCATAAGCCCGCTGCAGAATCTTCCTCCAATCATGTTCTAGTGATGCTGATTTTGATAGACACGGTGAGACAGAGGGATGGTAGGTAGGTACACAGAGTTGGGGAGACTCTGAACATCGTCAGAGATACATCACGCATGAGAGAGAAAAGGAGAGAGAGAGAAAGAGGGGAGAGAAAGGAGAGAGAGAGAAAGAGGAGAGAGAAAGAATTACAAGAGGAAGAGATGCCCAAAGGGAGGACAGGAGGACAGAGTACGATAGAAAGAGAGGGAGAGAGAGGGGGGGAGGGGGGGAGAGAGAAAGAGAGAAATAGAGGCCCTGTCAAGAAAGAACCTCTAGCCCCTAGCTCCATACACACTTCTAGAGATCTGAGAGGTTTGGACAGGGATAAGCAATATGGTAAAACATTCCACCTAGCCTATCAGATCAAATTCCCTCAGATCTCCACAAGTGTCTAGGGGGTAGGGGGGTTGTTTTTGGGCAGGGCTTTGGTTTGTATTGTGCGAGTGCATTGTGTAGAGGTGAGAGGTCACCTGGAGTGGGCCCCCAGGCTAGTCTGTAGCCGGTGGCCCCAGGGACAGAGTTCCAGGAGACCATGGCACTGTTGGTGCTCACTGCCGATGCCTTCAGAGTCTGGACTGCACTGCTCTCCACTGGCACAGGGAGACGGGAGAGAGAGGGCAGAGAGAGAGGGGAGAGAATTTAACTATCATTATGGATAGAATGTTAGTCATTGAACAGCTGCATGATGAAGGGAGATGGCCTCGGCCAGCACACTGCTAGGGCTCTGCTAGAAAGAACTGTATTATGAAGCTAAAAAGGGTGTCATTTAGGACCATAATGTTCAAAAGTTGACTCATCCTGTACATAGCCCCAATTTCCATGGTAACTCACGTGTCTTGGCTGGGGTAGAGATGACAGGGCCCTCGATGTCCACAAAGATGGGGTTGATGGTGATGGCGTACTCAGTGCCTGGGTGGAGGCCCTGGATCATGTAGAAGTTAAAGGTGTCCCCCAGGTTCACGTTCTCTCTATGGCCATCTGGAGGTAAAGGAGGGGGGTGGGGTTGGTTAGCTGTGATCGTGCCTTCGTAAAGTATTCAGACCACTAGAATTTCTCTAAATGTGGTTACGTTACAGCCTTATTCTACATTGTATTAAATGACAACAATTCCTCAGCAATCTACACACAATACCCCATAACAACAGTGAAAAAAATGTGGTTGAAATTTTTGCAGATGTATTAAAAGTAAAAAACAGAAATACCTTATTTACATAAGTATTCAGACCCTTTGCAATGAGACTCGAAATTGAGCTCAGGTGCATCCTGTTTCCATCCATTGTTTCTACAACTTAATTGGAGTTCACCTGTGGTAAATACAATTGATTGGACAAGATTTGGAAAGGCACACAACTGTCTATAAAAGGTCCCTCAGTTGACAGTGCATATCAGAGCAAAAACCAAGCCATGAGGTCGAATTAATTGTCTGTAGAGCTCCGAGACAGGATTGTGTCGAGGCACAGATCTGGGAAAGGGTAACAAAATGTTTCTGCAGCATTGAAGGTCCCCAAGACCACAGTGCCCTCCATCATCCATCATCAAATGGAAGAAGTTTGGAACCATCAAGACTCTTCCTAGAGCTGGCCGCCCGGCCAAACTGAGCAATCGGGAGAGAAGGGCCTTGGCCAGGGAGGTGACCAAGAACCCGATGGTCAACTCTGACAGAGCTCTAGAGTTCCTCTATGGAGATGACAGAACCTTCCAGAAGGACAACCGTCTCTGCAGCACTCCACCAATCAGGCCTTTATGATAGAGTGGCCAGATGGTAGCCACTCCTCAGTAAAAGGCACATGACACCCCGCTTGGAGTTTGCCAAAAGGCACCTAAAGACTCTCAGACCACGAGAAACAAGATTCTCTGGTCTGATGAAACCAAGATTCAACTCTTTGGCCTGAATGCCAAGCATCATGTTTGGAGGAAACCTGGCACCATCCCTACGGTGAAGCATGGTGGTGGCAGCATCATGCTGTGGGGATGTTTTTCAGCGGCAGGGAATGGGAGACTAGTCAGGATTGAGGCAAAGATGAACAGAGCAAAGTACAGAGAGATCCTTGATGAAAACCTGCTCCAGAGCGCTCAGAACCTCAGACTGGTGAGAAGGTTCACCTTCCAACAGGACAACAACCCTAAGCACACAGCCAAGACAATGCAGGAGTGGCTTTGGGACAAGTCTCTGAATGTCCTTGAGTGTGAGGAAATCCCCAAATACAGGTGTGCCAAGCTTGTAGCGTCATACCCAAGAAGACTCGAGGCTGTAGTTGCTGCCAAAGGTAAAGGGTCTGAATACTTATGTAAATGTGAACCTGTTTTTGCTTTGTCATTATGGGGTATTGTGTGTAGATTGATTAGAATAAGGCTGTAATGTAACAAAATGTGGAAAAAGTCAAGGGGTCTGAATACTTTCCGAAGGCACTGTATACTCTGTATGCAGCCTGCATGTTGTATGGTGATTTCAAAGACACTGTGTCTGAGTGGTCAATGTGTGTTCAGTGTGTCTTCTGGGTGATCTTGGTAACACACTGCTAATAGGGTCCCAGTACCTGAGGAAGACCAGGTGAGGCGATACCCCGTGGCCCCCTTCACTGAGCCCCAGCGGGCCTGGACGGTGTCTGTGGTGGCGTTTTGGACCAGGAGCTGCTGCACTGGCACCAGTTTCACTGCAGAATAGACCCCCCCCACACACACACACACACACACACACACACACACACACACACACACACACACACACACACACACACACACACACACACACACACACACACACACACACACACACACACACACACACACACCCGCACGCACACGCACAGAGTCTCAGTTAGGGGAAGAACACTAATGAATACCGTTTCTTTAATATTTACATACATTTTACCAATGTAATTTGATGGAGAACAGACAAACTGCATCACACACAGATGGTGAAATACATGACCACAGCCTGGAAATCTGATCAACATGTTGGGAGAAGCTACACTGCCACTTAGTGGACAATCATAGAAAAACAACTTATTACATCGTCAGAGAGGTGTGAAATAGGGCGTTAAGCTTCTATTGAAATATATATTTCATAACCAATTGACTTAGATTGTATTTTCAAAATCACTTTCAAAGGCAATGGAAGCATCCTGATTCTCCACCATTTTCTACAAGTGTTCCACAACTTGTAAACTCCCACTCATTGATTTCAAAGCATAGGATTGGTTTTAGGCAGGTAGACTAGCAGTTAAGAGTGTTGGGCCAGTAACCGAAAGGTCACTGGTTTCGAATCCCGAGCTGACTAAGTGAAAAAAATCTGTCTGTGTCCTTGAGCAAGGCACTTAACCCTAATAGCTCATGTAAGTCTCTCTGGATAAGAGCATCTGCTAAATGACTCAAATGTAAAATTCTAGCTGTTGGTCGACACATTCAGCAGGGTCACTTACGTGTTTTGCCGACGATCGAGACAGGTTGGCTGGTGCCCTGGGGGTAGATAGCAAAGATACTGACGGTGTACTTCTTATCCTCCTCCAAGCTGTCAATCACATGGGAGGAGGCGTCGCCGCGCAGCACCTGCTCATAGGTCAGCCCTGGCCGGTCGGCTGCATGGGGGCAGGACATAATTCATCTTTCATGGACAGACTACTTAAACATTAAACACATTACGCTGGATTTTATTTCTGGGTTTACAGAGTTTAGGACAACATAGGTATCCCTGTTACATTCTGTACCAGGAGTGATGAACTTCTGTACCAGGAGAGATAACTACCTTCAATAAAGACAATTAAAAGTTCTGTACCGGGTCCTACATTTGTTATAACACCACAAGAGAATGGGAGCCATGATGTCAAGTAAAGGGATTATGACAAAATATGTAACCCTGTCTAACTCTGTAGCAGTCGCAGTGTCAAAGTTGTTTTGACACGGCAAGAGACGGGGTAATCAGAGGCATGATATCTAGTAGAGAAAATGTGAAGGGGTTACAATGAGATACAGTGAAATCGGAAAGTATTCAGGCCCCTTGACTTTTTCCACATTTTGTTACGTTACAGATTTATTCTAAAATGTATTAAATTGTTTTTTCCCTCATCAATCTACACACAATACCCCATAACGACAAAGCAAAAACAGGTTTTTAGAAATGTTTGCTAATTAAAATAAAAATATATATATCACATTTACATAAGTATTGAGACCCTTTACTCAGTACTTTGTTGAAGCACCTTTGGCAGCAATTACAGCATTCAGTCTTCTTGGATATGACGGTATGAGCTTGGCACAGCTGTATTTGGGGAGTTTCTCCCATTCTTCTCTGCAGATCCTCTCAAGCTCAGTCAGGTGGCTGCACAGCTATTTTCAGGTCTCTCCAGAGATGTTCAATTGGGTTCAAGTCCAGGCTCTGGCTGGGCCACTCAAGGACATTCAGAGACTTGTACCGAAGCCGCTCCTGCGTTGTCTTGACTGTGCGCTTATGGTCGTTGTCCTGTTGGAAGGTGAACGTTCGCCCCAGTCTGAGGTCCTGAGCGCTCTGGAGCAGGTTTTCATCAAGGATCTCTCTGTACTTTGCTCCGTTCATCTTTTCCTGATACCTGACTAGTCTCCCAGTCTCCGCCTCTGAAAAACACCCCCACAGCATGATGCTGCCACCACCATGCTTCTCCGTAGGGATGGTGCCAGGTTTCCTCCAGACGTGACGCTTTGCATTCAGGCCAAAGAGTTCAATATTGGTTTCATCAGACCAAAGAATCTTGTTTTTCATGGTCTGAGAGTCTTTAAGTGCCTTTTGAAAAACTCCAAGCAGGCGGTCATGTGCCTTTTACTGAGGAGTGGCTTACGTCTGACCACTCCACCATAAAGGCCTGATTGGTGGAGTGCTGCAGAGATGGTTGTCCTTCTGGAAGGTTCTGCCATCTCCACAGAGGAACTCTAGAACTCTGTCAGAGTTGACCATTGGGTTCTTGGTCACCTCCCTGACCAAGGCCCTTCTCTCCCGATTGCTCAGTTTGGCCGGGAATCCAGCTCTAGGAATAGTCTTGGTGGTTCCAAACTTCTTCCATTTAAGAATGATGGAGGGCACTGTGGTCTTGGGGACCTTCAATGCTGCAGAAATGTTTTGGTACACTTCCCCAGATCTGTGCTTCGACACAATCCTGTGACAGGTGTGTGCCTTTCGAACTCATGTACAATCAATTGAATTTACCAAAGGTGGACTCCAATCATGTTGTAGAAACATCTCAAGGACGATCAATGGAAACAGGATGCACCTGAGCTCAATTTCGAGTCTCATAGAAAAGGGTCTGAAAAGGTATTTCTGTAATTTTTTGATACATTTGCAAAAATGTCTAAAAACCTGTTTTCGCTTTGTCATTATGGGGTATTGTATATTGTATATTGCTGAGGATTTTTTTTACATTTAATGTACATATTTTAGAATAAGGCTGTAACATAACAAAATGTGGAAAAAGTCAAGGGGTCTGAGTGCTTTCCAAAGGCACTGTATGTATACCCTTTTCAACTTCTGTACCTGGTGTCAAAGTTGTTGTAAAACCTCAAGAGACCTGTATGATATGAAGCCTCAATTAAACCGAAAGAACTATGGTGGGACCAGACCTGGGTTCAAATACTCAAATCATTTAAAATACCTTAGCTGTGCTTGGTTAAGGTTGTCTACTGCAATGGACCAATAGAAGTCCCAAAAGTACAAACGTCTGCCGCACCTGGCACTCTTGATGGTCTAAAACAAACAGTACAAGTATTTGAAAGATATATTACTTGAACCCAAGTCTGGATCAGACTAATGATGTGGTGTAACGTCAATACAGGAGTCAACTCACATCTGGGGATGAATATCTTGTATCCCTCGAGCTTCCCTAGAGGTGGTGTCCATGCCAACCTCAGAGAGAAGAGGCCCTCCTCCATCACACGGAAGTTTGAGACAGGAGGCACAGGGGCTAAGGCAGAGGAAGGGAAAATATGTTGGAACGTTGAGTACATTTGAAATTGCTTGTGTATATGCAAAATGCCTGGTTGTAAATGAGCACAGGTATGTGATGTGTACGTTTCAGTGTGGGTGAATGTCTGCATGTAGATTAAGACTGTATGTGTGAGTGTGTTCAGCTGGTGTTTGTTTGAGTATATGCTTATCAATATTTACCTGTGTGCGCTACTATGTGTGCGCATGCTCGTGTGTTAGTGTGGGTGCATGTCTGTGTGTGTGCACCCTCGTGTGTTAGTGTGGGTGCATGTCTGTGTGTGTGCACGCTCGTGTGTTAGGGTGGGTGCATGTCTGTGTGTGTGCACGCTCGTGTGTTAGGGTGGGTGCATGTCTGTGTGTGTGCACGCTCGTGTGTTAGGGTGGGTGCATGTCTGTGTGGGTGCACGCTCGTGTGTTAGGGTGGGTGCATGTCTGTGTGTGTGCACGCTCGTGTGTTAGGGTGGGTGCATGTCTGTGTGTGGGATTGTTGATGTTAGTGCCTCTGTAACCCACGTGTCTGTGTAATGATGGTGGCAGAGTCTCCAATGAGGCCAGGGTAGATGGCGTAGACAGTCAGAGAGTACTCTGTCTTAGGAGTCAGCTCTGTCACTAGAGATGTCCTCTCATCACCTTTCAGATCAGTCTGATACGACACACACAGGACAGGGAGAGAGAGAGGAACAGGGAGCGGGACAAGGAGAGGGACAGGGACAGGGATAAAGATAGGGAGAGGGATAAGGAGAGGGAGTAGGAGAGAGAGAGGGACAGGGAGAAGGACAGGGCCAGGGAGAGGGACAGGGAGAGGGATATGGAGAGGGAGCAGGAGAGAGAGAGGGACAGGGAGCGGGACAAGGAGAGGGACAGGGAGAAGGATAGGGAGAGGGAGTAGGAGAGAGAGAGGGACAGGGAGAAGGACAGGGCCAGGGAGAGGGGCAGGGAAAGGGAGAGAAAGAGGAGAGGGAGTGGGACAAGGAGAGGGACAGGGACAGGGAGAAGCATAGGGAGAGGGAGAGAGAGAGACAGGGAAAGGAACAGAGAGAAGGACATGGACAGGGAGTAGGACAAGGAGAGGGAGCGGGAGAGAGAGAGAGACAGGTAGAGGGACAGGGACAAGGAAAAGGACAGGGAGAAGGACAGGGACAAGGAGCAGAAGAGAGAGGGACAGGGAGGGGGAGTGGTAGAGAGAGAGGGACAGGGAGAAGGACAGGGCCAGGGAGAGGGGCAGGGAAAGGGAGAGAAAGAGGAGAGGGAGTGGGACAAGGAGAGGGACAGGGACAGGGAGAAGCATAGGGAGAGGGAGAGAGAGAGACAGGGAAAGGAACAGAGAGAAGGACATGGACAGGGAGTAGGACAAGGAGAGGGAGCGGGAGAGAGAGAGAGACAGGTAGAGGGACAGGGACAAGGAAAAGGACAGGGAGAAGGACAGGGACAAGGAGCAGAAGAGAGAGGGACAGGGAGGGGGAGTGGTAGAGAGAGAGGGACAGGTAGAGGGACAGGGAGAGGGACAAGGAAAAGGGCAGGGAGAAGGACAGGGACAAGGAGCGGGTGAAGGACAAGGAGCGGGACCGGGAGAGGGAATGGGTCAGGAACAGGGACAGGGAGAGAGGGAGAGATTTGAGTGAAATGGGTAAGGGTGTTTATGGGGATGGTTTTGTGTGGATGTGTGCTCGCGCATGTGTGTATTCAGAAATTGTACCATCACTAGAATCACTCTACTCTGTAATCATTCAACACCAGTCTTTCACCACTCAGTGTACCATCACTAGAATCACTCTACTCTGTAATCATTCTACACCAGTCTTTCACCACTCAGTGTACCATCACTAGAATCACTCTACTCTGTAATCATTCTACACCAGTCTTTCACCACTCAGTGTACCATCACTAGAATCACTCTACTCTGTAATCATTCTACACCAGTCTTTCACCACTCAGTGTACCATCACTAGAATCACCACTCAGTCAGCCGTGACACATATTTGTTCTTTCCCAGCACCAGCACACCTGATTCAACTATACAAGGGCTTGATAATTAATGGACTAGTGGAATCAGGTGAAATAGATCTGATATGTGCAACAGTTTTAGGGTGGTAGGTAGCCTAGCGGATAGAGCGTTGGGCCAGTAACTGAAAGGTTGTTGGTTTGAATACCGTAGCATTCAAGGTGAAAAACCTGTTCAATGTTCCCTTGAGCAAGGCACTTATCCCTAATTTGCTCCAGGGGCTCGTACTACTATGACTGACCCTGTAAAACAACACATTTCACTGCCTCTATCCAGTGTATGTGACAATAAAACACATTTTTTGTAATGTTTGGGTTAGAAAACACTTTTCTATTCCACAGTACATCTCAAACCTATTGCATCCATCCTCTCCTCTGACTCCACCACCCAGTACACAGGTTATGTTATGCTGCAGAGCTGGATTCTCCCTGCAGGAATGGTTCTGTTAGAGAATGCTAAAGTATCTTTCTCCAGAGTTCTACACCAGTGTCATAGCAAGGACACGCAAACAACCCACTCTGAGAATGCAGTGCTGTGCCCTGTGGCTCTGGCAAGGCTGTAGAAAATCACTGAGAGAATACACACAATGGGGAAAGATTCCATGCCTGCGAGACAAAGACAAAACACGCACGTACGTGTGCGCACACACGCACACACACACACACACACACACACACACACACACACACACACACACTCCAAAACAAAGACTAAGAATGTGTGTCACAATATAGTTCAGAAGAAAGCGTCAGCAAATGTTCTGTACAGATGCACAAAAACACACACTTCAACAAATAGTGTAGTGTACAGTACATTACATTACAGTACATTGTAAAGCTCAAGGTCATTGTGATATTGCTTTCTGATTTTCTCTCACTGCATACTAGCTACACACACACACACACACACACACACACACACACACACACACACACACACACACACACACACACACACACACACACACACACACACACACACACACACACACACACACACACACACACACACACACACACACACACACACACACACACACACACACACACACACACACCTCTATCTATCAGTATCCTGCTGTGGTCAGACTCTGTGTCTGTACCATCTGGTCCTGGGCCCAATATCCTGTCACCTCTCACATCCCATCCCCGTGCCACCTTACCCACCTTCCACCCCCCTACCAGGTTCACCTATCTCAGCTCCCTCCTTACCCTCCCAACAAGATTTTGAGTCAATTCAGTCTCCAATTCAGAAAGTGTTTTCAATTCAATTCCTGATTCAATTCAATTCCAGGCACTTTACCCAGGTGGTTTGACTCCTAATATCCTATTTTAGCCCATCGTCTGAGCTGGCATTCAGCATTTAGCCACCGTTATTTCCACAACATCTCAACCTCTAAACACCCCCCCCCCCCCCCCCCTTCACCTGTGTCTGCAGGCTGGGCAGCAGCTGTCCCTTGGGACTGAGGGGGGTGACCAGGAGGCGGTAGCCGGTGACGTCCCCCGTGGCCTGGCTCCAGGTCAGCCTCAGACTGCTGTAGGCTAGCTCACTCACCTGGAGGTCCCGGGGACCCACCACACGCTCCTCCACTGGGGAGGGAGATGGAGGGAAGGGTGGAGGAGAGGGAGATAGAAGGATGGAGGCGAGGGAGATAGAAGGATGGGTGTGGGGAAAGATGGGGGAGAGGAGAGAGAGAAGGATGGGGTGAGGGAGGGGAGATAGAAGGATGGGTGGGGGAAAGATGGGGAGAGGAGAGAGAGAAGGATGGGGATAGGAAGGAGAGGTGGATGGAGAGAAACGGGAGTGACGAATAAGAAGAGAAAGATGGAGGATGGAGGTGGAGAAAAAGACACAGAGAAGGGGGAGGTGGAGAGAAAGAAAGAAAGAGAGAAGGATGGAGGGGGAGACAAAGACAGAGAGAGAAGGATGGAGGTGGAGAGAAAGAAGGGGTGAAAGACAGAGAGAAGGATGGAGGGGTAGAGAAAGACAGAGAGAAGGATGAAGGGGTAGAGAAAGACAGAGAGAAGGTGGAGGTGGTGAGAAAGACAGAGAGAGAAGGATGGAGGTGGAGAGAAAGACAGAGAGAGAAGGGGGAGGTGGAGAGAAAGACAGAGATAGAAGGATGGAGGTGGAGAGAAAGAAAGAAAGAGAGAAGGATGGAGATGGAGAGAAAGACAGAGAGAGAAGGGGTGAAAGACAGAGAGAAGGATGGAGGGGTAGAGAAAGACAGAGAGAGAAGGATGGAGGGGTAGAGAAAGACAGAGAGAAGGGGTGAAAGACAGAGAGAAGGATGGAGGGGGAGAGAAAGACAGAGAGAAGGATGGAGAGGTAGAGAAAGACAGAGAGAAGGGGGAGGTGGAGAGAAAGACAGAGATAGAAGGATGGAGGTGGAGAGAAAGACAGACAGAGAGAAGGATGGAAGGATAGAGAAAGACAGAGAGGGAAGGATGGATGGAGGGGGAGAGAGAAGGAGGAAGGGGAGAGAGAAAGACAGAGAAGGATGGAGGGGGGAGAGAGAGAGAAAGAAAGAGAGAGAAAGATGGAGGGAGAGAAAGAAGGAGGAATGGGAAAGAGATGGAGGAAGGGGAGAGAGAAAGACAGAGAAGGATGGAGGGAGAGAAAGAAGGATGGAGGGGGAGAGAAAGACAGAGAGAGAAAGATGGGGGGGAGAGAAAGACAGAGAGAGAAAGATGGAGGGGAGAGAAAGACCGAGAGAAAAGGATGGAGGGGAGAGAAAGACAGAGAGAGAAAGATGGAGGGGAGAGAAAGACAGAGAGAGAAGGATGGAGGGGAGAGAAAGACAGAGAGAGAAGGATGGAGGGGAGAGAAAGACAGGGAGAGAAGGATGGAGGGGAGAGAAAGACCGAGAGAGAAGGATGGAGGGGAGAGAAAGACAGGGAGAAAAGGATGGAGGGGAGAGAAAGACAGAGAGAGAAGGATGGAGGGGAGAGAAAGACAGAGAGAGAAAGATGGAGGGGAGAGAAAGACAGGGAGAAAAGGATGGGGGGGAGAGAAAGACAGGAAGAGAAGGATGGAGGGGAGAGAAAGACAGGGAGAAAAGGATGGAGGGGAGAGAAAGACAGAGAGAGAAACATAAAGGGGTTAAAACATAAAGAGCATACAGAGTACGTACCAGACACCACTAAACAAAATAACATGTTTAAATATATACACATATACAATAACCATGTACAGCTGACATCTAGCCACACTACACAAAGATACCTGCATAGCAGAACATCTCTGGGCATTCTCAGGAGTAGGTACTTTCGAAGTTGCCCTCAACCACTGATAAAGGATCAGATTCTTTTCCCCCCTCTAATGGTTAGGGCTCCGATTGGAGGTGAGCAATCTGATCCTAGATCAGTGGTTGGAACTAATTCTCACCGGCCGGGGTGTGTTTGACGGGGCGTGGGGGTTCAGAGGCGGTGAAACAGATTCTTCGGGACAGTTTGGGCAGGAGAGCATCCAGGAGAGAGAAGTCAGCGGCTAGCAACAGGTGTTCCTCGTGGGGCTCAGTCACAATCCTGCGCAGCTCTGATTCGTCGGCTCCTCTCACCCCTAGGAGAAGCATTTTTTATTTGATTTATTTAACCTTTATTTAACTAGGCAAATAAGTTGAGAACAAGAGAGAGACGTGGGAGAGAAAGACAGAGAGAGAAGGATGGAGGGGAGAGAGAAAGACAGAGAGAGAAGGATGGAGGGAGAGAGAAAGACAGAGAGAGAAGGATGGAGGGAGAGAGAAAGACAGAGAGAGAAGGATGGAGGGAGAGAGAAAGAAGGATGGACTGCCTTGTTCAGGGGCAGAACAACATATTTGAAAGCTCGGGGATTCGATCCAGCAACCTTTCGATTACTGGTCCAACGCTCTAACCACTAGGCTACCTACCTATAAAAGCAAGAATGGACATAGTTGTAAAAATGATTTTTTTCAGTACACCCAATACGGCACCACAATACCATTCAGCAATGCAAAAAACAATATCTGTTTTCAGAACTACTAGAGAGAGTTCATCCATTCTGTCCTAGTTGCTCCTATCTAGTATATCTATCTATTAATTTAGTTCATTAGTTAGCATTGATCTATCATAGCGTCCATTTGTCATGACAAAGTACTGTACAGGGCATTAAGTGAATCTTGTTCCATTCCAAATGTGATTAGAGAGACAATGTTCTGTTAACTGCTCATACTATTAGAGTGTCAAGGGGTTTAGAGTGATGGAGCTCACGCAATGTGTTGAGATGAGAGATATATCCTGAGACACACACACACACACACTCACGTGCATGCACACACACACACGCACCCACATATAAGCACAAACACACACAATCCCCCTATCCCCACACACAGATAAACCCCCCCCCCCCCCCCCACCACAAACAGACACATCATAAGGCGCTAACTGATCACCTCCCCCCTGCTCTGGTGGTGTCGTGTACTGTGTCGTGTACTGTGTAGTGAACTGTGTAGTGTACTGTGTAGTGAACTGTGTAGTGTACTGTGTAGTGAACTGTGTAGTGTACTGTGTAGTGAACTGTGTAGTGAACTGTGTAGTGAACTGTGTCGTGTACTGTGTAGTGAACTGTGTAGTGAACTGTGTAGTGAACTGTGTAGTGCCTGTGTTAGCTGGCTCTGTCCAGCTGTGTGAGACAGAGAGGAGCTAGCTGATCAGACTGATGCTTCCCTCTATGGGGATGATGAATGCCAGGACCCGGCCTCCGTGTCAGTGGGGGTGGGAGGGGGTGGGCACAGAAAAGCCTGATGAAAAATCACTGTAATTAGCTCACCACTGGCTAATGAGCTGTAGTTATTTCCTGTCTCTGGGCTGAGGAGAGCAGAGACACTCTCACTGCACATGTCAATGTATGTCTATGTACTGTATGCCTATGTACTGCATGTCTATGTACTGCATGTCTATGTACTGCATGTCTATGTACTGCATGTCTATGTACTGCATGTCTATGTACTGCATGTCTATGTACTGCATGTCTATGTACTGTATGCCTATGTACTGTATGTCTATGTACTATATGTCTATGTACTGTATGTCTATGTACTGTATGTCTATGTACTGCATGTCTATGTACTGTATGTCTATGTACTGTATGTCTATGTACTGCATGTCTATGTACTGTATGTCTATGTACTGCATGCCTATGTACTGCATGTCTATGTACTGCATGTCTATGTACTGCATGTCTATGTACTGCATGTCTATGTACTGCATGTCTATGTACTGTATGTCTATGTACTGCATGTCTATGTACTGCATGTCAATGTACTGCATGTCTATGTACTGCATGTCTATGTACTGTATGTCTATGTACTGCATGTCTATGTACTGCATGTCTATGTACTGCATGTCTATGTACTGCATGTCTATGTACGGTATGCCTATGTACTGTATGTCTATGTACTATATGTCTATGTACTGCATGTCTATGTACTGCATGTCTATGTACTGCATGTCTATGTACTGCATGTCTATGTACTGCATGTCTATGTACTGCATGTCTATGTACTGCATGTCTATGTACTGCATGTCTATGTACTGCATGTCTATGTACTGTATGCCTATGTACTGTATGTCTATGTACTATATGTCTATGTACTGCATGTCTATGTACTGCATGTCTATGTACTGCATGTCTATGTACTGCATGTCTATGTACTATATGTCTATGTACTGTATGTCTATGTACTGTATGTCTATGTACTGCATGTCTATGTACTGTATGTCTATGTACTGTATGTCTATGTACTGCATGTCTATGTACTGCATGTCTATGTACTGCATGCCTATGTACTGCATGTCTATGTACTGCATGTCTATGTACTGCATGTCTATGTACTGTATGTCTATGTACTATATGTCTATGTACTGCATGTCTATGTACTGCATGTCTATGTACTGCATGTCTATGTACTGCATGTCTATGTACTGTATGTCTATGTACTGTATGTCTATGTACTGTATGTCTATGTACTGCATGTCTATGTACTGTATGTCTATGTACTGTATGTCTATGTACTGCATGTCTATGTACTGTATGTCTATGTACTGCATGCCTATGTACTGCATGTCTATGTACTGCATGTCTATGTACTGCATGTCTATGTACTGCATGTCTATATACTGCATGTCTATGTACTGCATGTCTATGTACTGCATGTCTATGTACTGCATGTCTATGTACTGCATGTCTATGTACTGCATGTCTATGTACTGCATGTCTATGTACTGTATGCCTATGTACTGTATGTCTATGTACTATATGTCTATGTACTGCATGTCTATGTACTGCATGTCTATGTACTGCATGTCTATGTACTGCATGTCTATGTACTGTATGTCTATGTACTGCATGTCTATGTACTGCATGTCTATGTACTGCATGTCTATGTACTGCATGTCTATGTACTGTATGCCTATGTACTGTATGTCTATGTACTATATGTCTATGTACTGCATGTCTATGTACTGCATGTCTATGTACTGCATGTCTATGTACTGCATGTCTATGTACTGTATGTCTATGTACTATATGTCTATGTACTGTATGTCTATGTACTGTATGTCTATGTACTGCATGTCTATGTACTGTATGTCTATGTACTGTATGTCTATGTACTGCATGTCTATGTACTGCATGCCTATGTACTGCATGTCTATGTACTGCATGTCTATGTACTGCATGTCTATGTACTGCATGCCTATGTACTGCATGTCTATGTACTGCATGTCTATGTACTGCATGTCTATGTACTGCATGTCTATATACTGCATGTCTATGTACTGTATGTCTATGTACTGTATGTCTATGTACTGTATGTCTATGTACTATATGTCTATGTACTGTATGTCTATGTACTGTATGTCTATGTACTGTATGTCTATGTACTGCATGTCTATGTACTGTATGTCTATGTACTGTATGTCTATGTACTGTATGCAGTCACACATGTGTAGATAGGTCATGGAGTGCATGAAGTGTAAGCAATATGCAGTACTTACACTTACGGATGCACAGTGACTGATACACATCACACACGTAGGCTCAACACACACATAATCACACACGTAGGCTCAACACACACATAATCACACACGTAGGCTCAACCCACACATAATCACACACGTAGGCTCAACACACACATAATCACACACGTAGACTCAACACACACATAATCACACACGTAGGCTCAACCCACACATAATCACACACGTAGGCTCAACACACACATAATCACACACGTAGGCTCAACACACACATAATCACACACGTAGGCTCAACACACACATAATCACACACGTAGGCTCAACACACACACAATCACACACGTAGGCTCAACACATCACACACGTAGGCTCAACACACACATAATCACACACGTAGGCTCAACACACACACATAATCACACACTTGCAAATGCACGCAGGCACAAGCACACACACTTCAATGATATACCATGAATACCACATTCATTTTTCACCTAAGGCACAGCAGATAGGTAAGCTGGATAGAATCTCCAGGACGCTGCAGGGATGTGGTATGAATATACAATCACAGCGTTCCAGACTCACCCACTGCATATATAGAGATCCCACTGTCTGTGACAGCCTTGGCCGGCCCATCCACCTGGTCATCCGAACGGCCGTTTGTGATCAGGACAGCAATCTGCAAACATGGAAAATCTAATCAAACTAGCTCTATGTTACAAATCTACAACTACAACCCGTATTTGCTGCAAGGGTCTTTCCAATAGTGACACACAATTGCATAGAACTAGACAAACTAGACCCGCCCTAAGAGGAAATACCTAAATTAGTATTTTCAATAGAAAAATACAATAACATAGAAATAGACTAACTAGACATGTTGTCATAGGAAATATGAAAATTTGTATTTTAAAAGCAACACACAATAGTATAGAACTAGATTAACTAGATCTTCCTTCGTAGGGAGTACACTTGCCCTCATTGGAAATACCACATTACCATGCGTTCAAAAAACAAGCCCTGTCCTTAGAGATATTTGACATGTTTTAACTCATAATTGCATGCATAATGCAATAACGCAGTGTGAAACTTAAAACACTGCGGAATGATAATTCCCCATTATGAAAGATTCACTGGAGTTCGTCGAAAGTTAAGGCCCCAATTGATGGGGGTGGGGGGAGAGTGTAAGGGGGATGAGGGGAGGAGGGGGTGAGAGCACATCAATATGCACCTGATGTGGCTATGGTGTGTGTGCTCAGCCTTCTGAGTGATAAAATCAAATATGTCAGCCTAATCCTGCTCTCTTTCTCTGCCACATCAGCTGTGGTTCAGCATGACTTGCAGTGTGTGTGTGTGTGTGTGTGTGTGTGTGTGACTTGCAGGGCTGCGAAGAATCTCAATGACTGACATGTTATACCAGGTGCAGCTGGGATAGTGCAGTATAACACTTCAAGGAGAAGTGCAGTTGCTAACAGCTGCTGAGGGGAAACGGCTCAATATGATGTCCGGAACGGAGCAGATGGAATGGCATCAATCAACTGGGAAGCATTTGTTTGATGTATTTGATACCATTCCACTGATTCCACTCCAGTCATAACCACGAGCCCGTTCTCCCCAATTAAGGTTCCACCAACCTCCTGTGGTTGCTAACTATCAGATCTCACAACACCTGGAGAAGTGCTTAACTTCCCAGGAACCACATCTAGAAATCTCCTGAGATGCACAGTAGTTAACCTTGGGGGTGTTGTCCCTGATGATAGCCGCGCTGAAGACATAATCCACCAGGAACTGGAGGGCGTCACCCGTTCGACTGGCCCCGCCTTCAAAGGGGAGGTCCTTTACTGCCCTCAGGACCTCCTCGAGACTACTGTAGTCTGTCAGTGCGATACGCATCCTGAAGACAGAGAGAGAGCGAGAGAGAGAAAGACAGAGAGAGAGAGAGCAGAAGAGTCATTCCTGGGTTGATCAGCCTGTCTAGACTGATCAGCAGTGAGGCTCTATGGAGCCTAACAGGGCCTACTACAGACAGAGCAAAAGTCCCTGAGCTTCTTTGCAACTCTGGAGTGAAGTCAGGAAAAAATCTTTAGGAATTCACTGAAGATGTTTTAGACAAAGCCAAAGCAGTAACACTAATTATTGGCTGATTGAAGACTATGACTAATTAATTAGTTAAATTAGGTGTACCAAAAGCCTGCAGGGTCAGATTTCTTACCCCTGGGGAGAGGGGTAAAGGAATGTTTATGCAAATACATAAATGTTCCTAAGTAACCTTTGCGAAAAACATTGCCCAACCCTGCAGACCTAGCCATATAGACCTGGGTATATCTCCGTAGACGGTGACTCCAAAGCGGATGCCCTCGGACCCCACCACGCTGTCCTGAAAGGAATTAATGATGGCCGAGATGAAGTCTTTAACCCTGGAGAAGCTGGTCTGGCCCACGCCCCACGACTCATCCACCAAGAACACTAGGTCTGCAGGCTCCGCCGTCCGACATGCTGGGGGAAGAGCAGATATATGACTGGTTTAGTGTTGCAAGATTCCATTCAATTTCCTATAATTCGGGTTGGAGGATTCCAGATTTCCTACAGGGATGTCTGTATATCAGTCTGTATTCAGCATGAGAAGATGTACGTCTCTGCATCCATTCCATTGCATCTTTTAGTTGAGTGGGATTTCTCTCAGCCTCGGGGAACAATAAAGGCCAGATTAACTGAGCGTTGGCACCTGTTCATTTCAGAAGAGAAGACAAAACAAAGAAGAAAAAGAGTGTCTTTATTAAAACTGAATTCCAAAGCCTTCTCCTTCATTTAATGTAGCTTGATTTCACCTATTGTTCCTCTCATGCTTCTCCTTCATTTAATGTAGCTTTATTTCACCTATTGTTCCTCTCATGCTTCTCCTTCATTTAATGTAGCTTTATTTCACCTATTGTTCCTCTCATGCTTCTCCTTCATTTAATGTAGCTTGATTTCACCTATTGTTCCTCTCATGCTTCTCCTTCATTTAATGTAGCTTGATTTCACCTATTGTTCCTCTCATGCTTCTCCTTCATTTAATGTAGCTTGATTTCACCTATTGTTCCTCTCATGCTTCTCCTTCATTTAATGTAGCTTTATTTCACCTATTGTTCCTCTCATGCTTCTCCTTCCTTTAATGTAGCTTGATTTCACCTATTGTTCCTCTCATGCTTCTCCTTCATTTAATGTAGCTTGATTTCACCTATTGTTCCTCTCATGCTTCTCCTTCATTTAATGTAGCTTGATTTCACCTATTGTTCCTCTCATGCTTCTCCTTCATTTAATGTAGCTTGATTTCACCTATTGTTCCTCTCATGCTTCTCCTTCATTTAATGTAGCTTGATTTCACCTATTGTTCCTCTCATGCTTCTCCTTCATTTAATGTAGCTTGATTTCACCTATTGTTCCTCTCATGCTTCTCCTTCATTTAATGTAGCTTGATTTCACCTATTGTTCCTCTCATGCTTCTCCTTCATTTAATGTAGCTTGATTTCACCTATTGTTCCTCTCATGCTTCTCCTTCATTTAATGTAGCTTGATTTCACCTATTGTTCCTCTCATGCTTCTCCTTCATTTAATGTAGCTTTATTTCACCTATTGTTCCTCTCATGCTTCTCCTTCATTTAATGTAGCTTGATTTCACCTATTGTTCCTCTCATGCTTCTCCTTCATTTAATGTAGTTTTATTTCACCTATTGTTCCTCTCATGCTTCTCCTTCATTTAATGTAGCTTTATTTCACCTATTGTTCCTCTCATGCTTCTCCTTCATTTAATGTAGCTTTATTTCACCTATTGTTCCTCTCATGCTTCTCCTTCATTTAATGTAGCTTTATTTCACCTATTGTTCCTCTCATGCTTCTCCTTCATTTAATGTAGTTTTATTTCACCTATTGTTCCTCTCATGCTTCTCCTTCATTTAATGTAGCTTTATTTCACCTATTGTTCCTCTCATGCTTCTCCTTCATTTAATGTAGCTTTATTTCACCTATTGTTCCTCTCATGTTTCTCCTTCATTTAATGTAGCTTTATTTCACCTATTGTTCCTCTCATGCTTCTCCTTCATTTAATGTAGCTTTATTTCACCTATTGTTCCTCTCATGCTTCTCCTTCATTTAATGTAGCTTTATTTCACCTGTTGTTCCTCTCATGCTTCTCCTTCATTTAATGTAGCTTTATTTCACCTATTGTTCCTCTCATGTTTCTCCTTCATTTAATGTAGCTTTATTTCACCTATTGTTTCCTCTCATGCTTCTCCTTCATTTAATGTAGCTTTATTTCACCTGTTGTTCCTCTCATGCTTCTCCTTCATTTAATGTAGCTTTATTTCACCTATTGTTCCTCTCATGTTTCCTTCTCTGTGAAACCAGAAAAGGATCAACATTTTCAACTGGTACAAATACTGTCTAAATCAAGCAGCAACTCAGCTGTTTCTGTCCACGCTCCAGGGTTTAACCTTTATTTTACACGTTCTCATTTACAGCAACAACCTGCGGAATAGTTACAGGTGAGAGGAGTGGGGATGAATGAGGCAATTGGAAGCTAACAACCATTAGTGGCGAAAATGCAAAACTGACCCACAATCAGCATCTCTGGTGCCAACTTCACCCTGCTCCTCTCCAAACAGTTACCCCATTCTACCACAAGGTGGCAGTATGTCTCCATCAAATCGGGAAGGGGATACCTAGTCAGTTGCACAACCTTCCGCATTTAACCCAAACCCTCTGAATCAAAGAGGTGCAGGGAGCTTCCTTAATCGTCGTCATCGGTGCCTGAAGAGCAGTTGTTATTGGGGGTTAACTGCCTTTCTCAGGGGCAGAACAGCAGATTTTTACCAGAAATCTTTCGGTTAGTGGCCCAACACTTTTAACAGCTAGGCTACCTGCCTCGGCAGGTAATACATTTCCGTGGCCAACCTTCTGCTGTCACAGACAGCGCACCACAAGGCTCCTATGAATGTTTAATGGCACACAGGTGAGGCGTTGAGACCATCAATATTCTGAGCAGTCCAGCAATAACATTTTAGTACAGCGAAGAGGAAGGCTTGGAATAACAACATAAACAGCCTAAAGTGGGGCCAGCCCCCGCGTCCGCTCAAACACACACCGGGCGGTTGAATAGGTGTTGGGTCTCTTTGCATAACCACACACACTTGAACAGATGCACACCTGTTTGCATGGTAACGGATATAAATGTGTGCGTTTGTGGCGGACACACCCACTATATGAACCGTATTACTTGCCATATTAGCCACACACACTCTCTCTCACACACACACACACACACACACGCACCACACACATACGAACAGTCTACACACACATTGTCCCTGTCAGTGCCCCAGTATTACCGTGACAGAATAGATTACAACAGGGAATAGACGATACGGTCCAGTGATTGTGCTCTATGTGATAACTCAGCTTCTCTCCTTTCCCCTTGTCCTCCCTCGCTTTTCTCTCCTCTTTTATCCTACCCTTCTTTGGCCGCCATCCCAGGATTCAGCGGGGGTGACATATGTCCCGGCTCAACGCGGACCAGCACTCTGCTCCTGCTCACAAAACTATATCCTCCATTCTACAGTCAGGAGACTAAGTATCACAGGGAACCGTTTTGCAGACTACACCACAAACTGCCTCCACTGCCTCTGGCCACATTGCCATGTCATGGAGTCTGTGACGCATGCTAAAACTTTTACAGGTCATGGGAAACGACAGTGTAAGTCATGACTGAAAACAGTCAAGTCAAGCTTCACAGAGGCAGTAAACCACGCCAGGGCACGGAAAGTTCTTCCATTAGTTTAGTGTAATATGTCATGTCAGTGTGAACTGTTTACCCTCCAAATGGAGGAAGAGAACTATGGAACACAGCAGCAGAGAAACAGCAAAGAATACATTTACATTACATTACATTTAAGTCATTTAGCAGACGCTCTTATCCAGAGCGACTTACAAATACACTGACAGATTGACAGACAGACAGATTGACGGACGGACAGACAGATGGACGGACTGAAGGATTGGCGGATGGACAGACAGACTGACTGACTGACTGACTGACTGACTGACTGACTGACTGACTGACTGACAGACAGACAGACTTAAGGACGGACCGACAGGCAGATAGACAAAAATATGGGAAAAATGTAAATTGTCCAGACAGAGAGACTGACCGACAGACAGACAGACAGAGAGGAAAAATATAAATGATCCAGACAGAGAGACTGAGGGGAGAAGATCAATTGTCCAGACTGTATACTGTGTCTGTACTGGCAGGTGAGAACCACATGTCTAGAATTGCTAGACAACACATGGTGAAGGGTCATTATAGTTCAGTACCTGTCCACTGTAGTCTACCTAGTTGCTGCATATCATCATCTAACAATACAGTCAATAGTCTATTCATTCTTCACTACGTTCTAATATTGGAACATAATAACTTGGATCCTTGTGTGAATCTTTGACTGAGCAGAACAAGCCCCAAGAATGACAACAGTTACTACTCCAATGGTACTTTTCCATACAGGCTATAGTCTTGAGTTGGTTTCTCTAGTTTCAACACAGCTGCCAGCCAGGCAAAATTCCATCTGCACACCATCTCAGTTCTCCTTTGGGAAAATGGTAACATTCAAAAATATTTAAATGCATTTAATCTCACAGAACATGAGAGTCAGTGATGTTGGTGTTTAAATCAAGCCCACTCTAAAGCTTTCTGTCAGTCAAACACCGTAAGCATAGAACTATAGTACTGGCTGACCGGGACTCAACCTCAGCACCTTAGCCATTACACTGAAACGTCAGAACCTCTCAGCGAGGTTGTTCGGTGTTGCACAACTGTTGTTTCATTCCAATAGTTGGAAAGTTGCATCACTGGCTGCCAATCAGATTCCACCCCGAGAGTCAATCTTAGCCAGTTGATTGGCTAATTGAACCTTCCATGGCATCCAAGAACATCTGAAGCTGTGTACAGTACACCTCTAGCAGACATGCATTTGATTTAGCTTGGAGTTTGCACTTTTGGGACTATGCCATTGGTTCCGATGTACCGGACAAACCAAATGAAGCCCAGCTAAAGTATTTGAACAGATTTGACATATGTATTTGACCCAGGTGTGATGTACAGTACCAAACCTAAGGCCAAGATTTGACAGTGAACTGTAGTCTGACAGATAGTTGTGAACAGGAGGCTCCCAGATGTTCAGAATGCCCTGTCTAAAGATGGAAGAGTGACTGAGTCTGCATCACTGTCTACCTGCCTAGTCTATCCAGATGTCGAGACATACTGGACATACAGACATTATTTAGTCTAGCACTTGTGTCTGAAACAGATAGACGGAGCATGAGAGGAAGAAAGACAGGATGGAGAGAGGAGAAGAAGGACAGGACGGAGAGAGGAGAAGGAGTGGACGGAGAAAGGAGAAGAAGGCCTTGACGGAGAGAGGAGAAGAAGGACAGGACGGAGAGAGGAGAAGGACAGGACGGAGAGAGGAGAAGGACAGGACAGAGAGAGGAGAAGAACGCCGGACAGAGAGAGGAGAAGAAGGACAGGACAGAGAGAGGAGAAGAAGAACAGAGATAGGAGAAGAAGGACAGGACGGAGAGAGGAGAAGAAGGACAGGACGGAGAGAGGAGAAGAAGGACAGGACGGAGAGAGGAGAAGAAGGACAGAACGGAGAGAGGAGAAGAAGAACAGGACGGAGAGAGGAGAAGAAGGACAGGACGGAGAGAGGAGAAGGAGGACAGGACGGCGAGAGGAGAAGAAGGACAGGACGGCGAGAGGAGAAGAAGGACCTGACGGAGAGAGGAGAAGGAGGACAGGACGGAGAGAGGAGAAGAAGGACAGGACGGAGAGAGGAGAAGAAGGACAGGACGGAGAGAGGAGAAGAAGGACCTGACGGAGAGAGGAGAAGGAGGACAGGACGGAGAGAGGAGAAGAAGAACAGGACGGAGAGAGGAGAAGAAGGACAGGACGGCGAGAGGAGAAGAAGGACAGGATGGAGAGAGGAGAAGAAGGACAGGACGGAGAGAGGAGAAGGAGGACAGGACGGAGAGAGGAGAAGAAGGACAGGACGGAGAGAGGAGAAGAAGGACAGGACGGAGAGAGGAGAAGGAGGACAGGACGGAGAGAGGAGAAGAAGGACAGGACGGAGAGAGGAGAAGAAAGACAGGACGGCGAGAGGAGAAGAAGGACAGGACGGCGAGAGGAGAAGGAGGACAGGACGGAGAGAGGAGAAGAAGCACAGGACGGAGAGAGGAGAAGAAGAACAGGATGGAGAGAGGAGAAGAAGGACAGGACGGAGAGAGGAGAAGAAGAACAGGACGGAGAGAGGAGAAGAAGAACAGGATGGAGAGAGGAGAAGAAGGACAGGATGGAGAGAGGAGAAGAAGGACAGGATGGAGAGAGGAGAAGAAGGACAGGATGGAGAGAGGAGAAGGAGGACCTGACGGAGAGAGGAGAAGAAGGACAGGACGGAAAGAGGAGTAGAAGGACAGGACGGAGAGAGGAGAAGAAGGACAGGGCGGAGAGAGGAGAAGAAGGACAGGATGGAGAGAGGAGAAGAAAGGACAGGACGGAGAGAGGAGTAGAAGGACAGGACGGAGAGAGGAGAAGAAGGACAGGACGGAGAGAGGAGAAGAAGGACAGGACGGAGAGAGGAGAAGAAGGACAGGACGGAGAGAGGAGAAGAAGGACAGGATGGAGAGAGGAGAAGAAGGACAGGACGGAGAGAGGAGAAGAAGGACAGGATGGAGAGAGGAGAAGAAAGGAAAGGGTAAGTGGGTGGTGGGGAGACATAGAACGAGATGGAGGGAGGGATGGAAAGAAGGAATGAGAGGAAGGGTTGGTGAGATACGGGGAGATAAGTAGAACAGGTAGAGAAATGGTGAGATAAATAAGGAGGAACAGAGACAGAGAGGGAGAGAGACAGAGAGAGACGGAGAGAGAGAGGGGGAGAGAGAGGGCGAGAGGGGAGAGGGGGAGAGAGAGAGAGGGAGAGAGAGGGGGAGAGAGACAGAGAGGGAGAGAGACAGAGAGAGACGGAGAGAGAGAGGGGGAGAGAGAGGGCGAGAGGGGAGAGGGGGAGAGAGAGAGGGGGAGAGAGACAGAGAGGGAGAGAGACGGAGAGAGAGAGAAACAGAGAGAGATGTTGAGAAACTGAGGAAAGGGAATGATCAGGAGAGAAATGGTGAGAGGGATGGAGAGAGAGAAAGAGAGGTCAAATCCAATACCTTCTGCCTGTTCAGTGACCACCTGGTGGGAGAGAGACAGGAACAGCAGAAAAATCCACAAGCAGGAATGGCCCATGCTCTGTCCTCCTTCTCCTCTTTTATCCCTCCTTCTCCTCCTCTTCTCTCCTGTTCCTGGTCCTCTCCTCAGATCTCCTCCGACAGATCCACTCCTCTTTAAGATTCAGCTCAGACTCTTCTCTCTTTTCTGAAAGCAACAAAGTGAAACAGTTAAACAAGGCCCATACATGAGTGTTTCCTACACAACACTATCACATGTTGAATCAGATTGATCCCAGGTCAGCATGTCAGGTCAGAAGGAGGACATCCTCAAGGTCTGAGGGCCTTGGCCTTAGAAGTCTCAGGTAGGGCTATCTCTTAGTGAGAGTATGATTCCCGATAATATCTGCTACACTTCCATATACCTATATTCAGCTGACTCATTTGTTTCCTCTGCAGGAATCAACACCCTCCTCTAAGCAGCTGAGAACCATCACAATAGTCAAATATTCACAAAATCATATCAAAGCCACGCCATTTCAGATGGTGAATCCCGCACATCCCTTTCAGTAGCTAACAGTCAGTGTGCTGTTTCACACAGTTGAACATGGCTACCACATTGTGGACCCCTAACGACTGTTCACTTTGGAAGAAGCCTGGGCGATCAAGGCTTCGCGGCAGGACTCCTATTTGTGCACATGGCCATGAATATACTCCTGTCTACAACACGTCACTACCAAGGTTGTTACTATGGAGACTGTTGACAGCTCCCTTGAAACAAGCTAAGCAATTAGGCACAATGAACATTCACCATCTCACAGTGAACACTAATATATTAAATCAACACCGTGCTCTAAGCAACTGAAAACCATCGCGATAGTAAAATATTCACAGTATTCATGAAATCATATCAAAGCCATGACATTTCAGATGGTGAATCATGCAGATCCCTTTCAGTAGATAACAGTCAGTTAACTACTATATGGGTCTTTTTCCTGACAATGTGACCTGATCAAATGATGAGATAAAGTTATAGCCTATAACTAAGGCCCAGATTTTCCCCAAGTCTACTTCCTGGTCCTGATCATTATATTCCATATAGTCTAAACTGCATAACCATCCCCTCAGAATCAAGGTCATCTGGAATGGGAGCCATAGCATCTACCTCGGCTTTGAGGCATACCTGGCCTGCCACGGTCCCCCAGACCAGAACACCTATCCTGGGGAAGAGATTAGTCGAAGCCTTCTCCCACTCATAGCCCTGGAACTCGCATACCAGGTCTGATTAAACCCTGAGCTAGGCTAAGACACCATAGCTAATTGTTTGTGTGTGTGTGTGTGTGTGTGTGTGTGTGTGTGTGTGTGTGTGTGTGTGTGTGTGTGCACTCTATAGCAAATCTGTAATAGAACCATGTGTGTACAATCGATATCCTCCTGCCGACCAGCGTGCGTGCGTGCGTGCGTGCGTGCGTGCGTGCGTGTGTGTGTGTGTATGTTGTGTTTGATCGCGACACCAAAGAAAATCTGTAATAACAGACATCCGTGTCCAGTCCTTATCTCCACCTGTAGGTGCGCATTTGTGTCCACATGTGTGTGTGTTTGTATGTGTGTATTTGTGTGTGTATGTGTGTCTGTATATCTGTGTGTGTGTGTGTCAGCATTTCTTTGTGCGGTCCCTAATCTACAATCTAATAGATAGCAAGTTCTCTGTGACCAGACCATGAAATATGGTTTCCTTTGCATTAAAATACATGTCACGGCCATGCACTATAGCAATACATTTCAAAGAGGAGAAGTGTGTCTGGTGAAAACCTAAGCATTCCTCCCAGTAATCAGGTCTGAGAAAGGGTACGTATTAACTCTCTATGAAGGTAAATTGGGTCTGCTTTCCAAGGTTAATGATTGTTTCCACCAATCTCTCCCTTCAGGAGACTTGCACACGCACGCGCACACACACAAACACACTAAAACGTGACTGCGCACACACAAACACAAACACACACTCCCTTCAGAAGAGAAAGTGCATGCATTTCAGGTCATGGAGCCCCAGGAAGGAGAGCGCAGCCTCAAGGCTACTCTACATTTCAGGCCAATTGGAATGTTCTATCTGCTTTGCTGACGTGACATTAAAGGTGCTTCTGCAAAGACAACGCTTCAGATACATTTAAAAGACAACATTTCTGATCCTTAAGAGTCTGTTGACGCACCCCCTGCGTCAATCTAAGTAACATAATGAGAAAAGTTTAAACTGGAGATATCAGGGTTTTTATGGGCTGCACCTCAATCCATCCACGTATGTCGGCCTTCCTCATCTGCGCTGGGAGGTGGCCGAGTTACAAAGGGGTTCTAAAATATCAAATAGCTAAATGATCCATGGTATGACCGTCTTAAAACAATTCCATGTGTCAGCTTAGTAAAAGCCTCCCAAACGGCTTAGACTATTAGAGGTTTTAAAAGGCCAATAGATTAGCTAGGGTGAGGTTGTGATTTTAGATGGCATTTATAGTATCTCTGTATTTTTGCCTTTCCCTACAGTAGGTGTGTGTGTGTCAAGTCTGTCTTAGCTCAGCTAGTAAATACAGATACCAGATAGAGCTACACCTCCCCCTAAACCTCTCACCCCATCTCTGAATCTCTGCATCACTCTATCAAAACATCCATCCCTCCATCAAAACATCAATCAAAACATCCATCCCTCCATCAAAACATCCATCCCTCCAGCAAAACATCAATCAACACATCCATCCCTCCATCGAAACATCCATCAAAACAGCCATCCCTCCATCAAAACATCCATCCCTCCATCAAAACATCAATCAAAACATCCATCCCTCCATCGAAACATCCATCAAAACAGCTATCACTCCATCAAAACATCAATCAAAACATCCATCCCTCCATCAAAACATCCATCCCTCCAGCAAAACATCAATCAAAACATCCATCCCTCCATCGAAACATCCATCAAAACAGCCATCCCTCCATCAAAACATCAATCAAAACATCCATCCCTCCATCAAAACATCAATCAAAACATCCATCCCTCCATCAAAACATCCATCCAGGCATCCATCAAAACATCCATCCCGGCATCCATCAAAACATCCATCCCTCCATCAAAACATCCATCCCTCCATCAAAACATCAATCAAAACATCCATCCCTCCATCAAAACATCCATCCAGGCATCCATCAAAACTTCCATCCCTCCATCAAAACTTCCATCCCTCCATCAAAACATCAATCAAAATATCCATCCCCCCATCAACACATCCATCCATCAAAACATCCATCCATCCATCAAAACATCCATCCCTCCAACACAACATCAATCAACACATCCATCCATCCATCCCTCCAACACATCCATCCATCCATCCATCAAAACATCCATCCATTAAAGCATCCATCCCTCCATCATATTATCTATCCCTTCATCAAAACATCCATCCATCAATCAAAACATCCATCCCTCCATCAAAACATCCATCCATCCCTCCATCAATCAAAACATCCATCCATCCATCCATCCCTCCATCAATCAAAACATCCATCCATCCATCCATCCATCCCTCCATCAATCAAAACATCCATCCATCCCTCCATCAATCAAAACATCCATCCCTCCATCACAACATCAATCAACACATCCATCCATCCATCAAAACATCCATCCCTCCATCAACACATCCATCCATCCATCAAAACATC
This sequence comes from Salvelinus alpinus, assembly GCF_045679555.1. NCBI lineage: Eukaryota > Metazoa > Chordata > Actinopteri > Salmoniformes > Salmonidae > Salvelinus > Salvelinus alpinus. The sequence continues at coordinate 24,315,478 of NC_092096.1, forward strand.
CATCCATTAAAGCATCCATCCCTCCATCATATTATCTATCCCTTCATCAAAACATCCATCCCTCCAAAACATCCATCCCTCCATCAAAACATCCATCCATCCTGCTAGATGACCTCTCTAGACCCTAGATCAACTTCAGGTAAAAATGAAATCCGAACATTTTCCCCCATAGTTTTATTTCACAGCAGTTTGAAGGCCTGGCCAGATAACGTCAGGGCGTTCGACTGTTTGAGAGGCATGTTGAGTTTACAGCCACTCAGATGGGAGAGCTGCCAGAGGTTACACAGCATACCCAAAAGATACACAACACCTCTCCATTCACATACCAATCCAAGCCAGTCCTGTCTCTGCTTGTATCCTGCTACATACTTGACATGTTAAAGTGTAGAAACTTGAAGTTGTAGAAACCTGACATCAGCTTGCAGATGTAGGATCTTAATTTGGGCAGTTTGCTACAACAGGAATATAATCCTGCAGCAACAGGAAATTATTATGAGGAATTATTATGTGGATTGTAATAAATTTACATTTTTGTTGGGGTTGATACATTTCTCGTTAGGGAAAATTAAGTCTGAAATTTAAAAGTGAAAATTACAAACTTTTTTAAACTCAAATACACTACAAGTTAGAACATTCTCAACAACAAAAGAGTGATCAAATTAAGATCTGACATCTGTATATCATAGTCACAAGCCACAGACAGTAAGGCAAACTGGTTTGCAACAAGAGCATACTTTTACATTAAGGGCTGGTTTTCCGGACTCTTCTTCCTAGACTTAAAAAGCTCAATGGTGAGTCTCCATTGAAAGTTATTTTTTCCTCTCCAGGAGTGGGCTTATTCTGGGTCTGCCTTCTGAGTCATCTGCTGAATAAAGTGCATATCTCTGTGTAAAGTAGATTTATGTACTAATCATGGGTTGGTGGTGCACGTTGCAGAGTTGGAACTTTCCCTACATCTTCCCCAAGTCAGACAGTGAAGACATCTGTAGCTCATTGCAGACATAGTAAAATGGTTAGAGTGTCAACTGATGATCCCTGGGGTCACAGGGGAGAAAATCAAAGATGGCGGCTACTTCACAAGGGGTCAAAGCATGTGTTAGTCAATAGGACCCTCTGCTTCTTTCAACTTCACCAATAGAACCCTCTGCTTCGTTCAACTTTACCAATAGAACCCTCTGCTTCGTTCAACTTCACCAATAGAACCCTCTGCTTCGTTCAACTTCACCAATAGAACCCTCTGCTTCGTTTAACTTCACCAATAGAACCCTCTGCTTCTTTCAACTTCACCAATAGAACCCTCTGCTTCTTTCAACTTCACCAATAGAACCCTCTGCTTCTTTCAACTTCACCAATAGAACCCTCTGCTTCTTTCAACTTCACCAATAGAACCCTCTGCTTCTTTCAACTTCACCAATAGAACCCTCTGCTTCTTTCAACTTTACCAATAGAACCCTCTGCTTCGTTCAACTTCACCAATAGAACCCTCTGCTTCTTTCAACTTCACCAATAGAACCCTCTGCTTCTTTCAACTTCACCAATAGAACCCTCTGCTTCTTTCAACTTCACCAATAGAACCCTCTGCTTCGTTCAACTTCACCAATAGAACCCTCTGCTTCGTTCAACTTCACCAATAGAACCCTCTGCTTCGTTCAACTTCACCATTAGAACCCTCTGCTTCTTTCAACTTCACCAATAGAACCCTCTGCTTCTTTCAACTTCACCAATAGAACCCTCTGCTTCTTTCAACTTCACCAATAGAACCCTCTGCTTCTTTCAACTTCACCAATAGAACCCTCTGCTTCTTTAAACTTCACCAATAGAACCCGCTGTTTCTTTCAACTTCACCAATTATCCAGATATAATACTTGAGCTAAGATTGATTAAGCTGCCCAATACAATGGAACCAAATACTGTACATAGTCCCGAAAGTGCAAACTCCAAGCTAATTCAAGCGCGCTTCAAATACTTGCAGGCATGTGAAAGTACTTGACATATTATGTACTGTACTGACCCAGGTCTGCAATGATGTAAATGTACACTTCTATGGACTCTTAATCAGCAATGGACCAGGCCACACTCTGAAGATGCAGAAGGGGCATTTCTGCAAAGGCTACACTCACAAACAGGTAAGCAGCACTCAGCAACCTCTGACAACGTCCCTGCAACGCTCTCACAATGCAATCACTTGTGTCCAGCCTGGCAGCCTCACCTCACCACTGGAGAGGGTATTGTGTCTGTCTGGCCCCAGTTAGTGTATTACAGCTCAGAGTGGATTAAAGGTAGAGGACATAAACATGGTCTCTCTCTCTCTCCAACTTAATTTCTCTTTCGCTACCACTCCCCTGCTATCTCTCCTATATAATACTCCATCTCTCTCTCCATGTGGTACCACATGCCCTACAAGTCCAACCGCATGTCAGCTATTTCTACATAATGACATTTTCCACATCACAGAGGATTATCCCTGCAGGTGTGAAATTGGGAGCAGTGAAAAGGCATACACACAAACACACACACACACACACACACACACACACACACACACACACACACACACCCACACACACAAACAGACACACACACACACACACACACACACACACACACACACACACACACACACACACACACACACACACACACACACACACACACACACACACACACACACACACACACACACACACACACACACACACACACACACACACACACACACACACACACACACACAGAGACATAGGGTAGAAACACAAGCGTGTGTGTGTGTGTGTATGCCTCAAGCTGTAGTATCTATGTGATTCCCAGAAATTGGGATATGTAGTATTATCAAGATAAACATGCACACAAAATACACGTGCACGCACACACACACATATACACGTGCATGCACAAACGCACACATACAATCCTTAATATTAAAAAGTAATGAATCATTAAGATTCCATTTTATCACCACTTCCTAATGCTAGTTATTCTATACAGACATGTCTTTACATGGGGAGTGCCCTATAGTACACTCCAGTCTCATCACATTATGCTCCAGCTCTCAGACACAACAGGGACCTTCATGTGCTCCTGCTATCTAGAACCTTTAAGGGTTCTTCGGCTGTCCCCATAGGATAACCTTTTGAATAACCCTTGTTGGTTACAGGAAGAACCCTTTTGAGTTCCATCTAGAACCCAGTCTACAGAGGGTTCTACATGGAACCAATCAAAGGCTTCTTTGACTGTCCACATAGTAGAACACGTTTTGGTTCCATATAGAACCCTTTTCTATATGGAACCAAAACGTGTTCTACTATGTGGACAGTCAAAGAAGCCTTTTTTGTAAGAGTGTTCCTGTGCAGGCACCACCTCTACACCAGTGTGGATGTGGCAGTAGCAATCCAGGTTATTTGCTTTAATGCTACAATGCACTTTCCTCTTCCCTCAGACATTATGTTTAAAAGAGTAATGCTGGGAATGCAATGAATTCCTGAGCATAAAGTGGGGGAAAAGCTCCTTAAACACATTATATAGATATAAATGCTTCCATTTTCTGCCAAAGCCTTTTCAGCTGCATTAGCTCTGCTAGTTTCTCTCTCTTTGAAAACTATATTGAGTGGAACGGCACGTTCAGAAAATAACAGTTTCCAAATTTGTTCCACAATTACCAGACTGTAGCTGGGTGTTAACTTTAGAACTGGCAGAGACAGTGGGTGTCTCCCAGATTACACCCTATTCCCTATATAGTGCACTACTTTTCTAATCAAATGTAGGTAACTATATAAAGAGTAGGGTGCCATTTGAGACATCGTGAAAGTCGTGGCCCACTCACAGAGCCCCTAAAAGCTTCTTGCTTACCTCTCCAGGGAAAGGACACATCCTCTTGTTCTGGCAGCTGCTGCTTGATGCTCTCTACAGGTTGCCAGGTTGTGAGAGAAGAAAATCCCTGAGAAAAAGTTTAGAAGTGCCCACAGGGGAGGAGAAAGAATCCGAGATTGTATTGTATTACGTAAAATAAGTAGTTGCAACACTCACATACAGTAGATTGTGTACTGTGTGTGAGAGAAGGAGTGTGTGTGGGTAGGTAGAGTGAATGAATGAGAACAGTTAGAGAGGGGGTGTGTGGAGCTGCTGTAACCTGTTGGCTCACTCTCTGACAGAGAGAGCGAGAGAGAGAGAGAGAGAGAGAGAGAGAGAGAGAGAGAGAGAGAGAGAGAGAGAGAGAGAGAGAGAGGGTGTTATTTATGTGTGTGTTTCTTGACCCTGACAGGAATGTATTACTACATTTTACCTCCATTGACTCATCCTCTGTCTTTCTGCTCCCTTCTTTCGCTGTCTCTCTGCTCCCTTTTTCTGGGTCTCTCTGCTCCCTTCTTTCTCTGTCTCTCTGCTCCCTTCTTTCTCTGTCTCTATGCTCCCTTCTTTCTCTGTCTCTCTGCTTCCTTCTTTCTCTGTCTCTCTGCTCCCTTCTTTCTCTGTCTCTCTGCTCCCTTCTTTCTCTGTCTCTCTGCTCACTTTTTCTGGGTCTCTCTGCTCCCTTCTTTCTCTGTCTCTCTGCTCCCTTCTTTCTCTGTCTCTCTGCTCCCTTCTTTCTCTGTCTCTCTGCTCCCTTCTTTCTCTGTCTCTCTGCTCCCTTCTTTCTCTGTCTCTCTGCTCCCTTCTTTCTCTGTCTCTCTGCTCCCTTCTTTCTCTGTCTCTCTGCTCCCTTCTTTCTCTGTCTCTCTGCTCCCTTCTTTCTCTGTCTCTCTGCTCCCTTCTTTCTCTGTCTCTCTGCTCCCTTCTTTCTCTGTCTCTCTGCTCCCTTCTTGCTCTGTCTCTATGCTCCCTTCTTTCTCTGTCTCTCTGCTCCCTTCTTTCTCTGTCTCTCTGCTCCCTTCTTTCTCTGTCTCTATGCTCCCTTCTTTCTCTGTCTCTCTGCTCCCTTCTTTCTCTGTCTCTCTGCTCCCTTCTTTCTCTGTCTCTCTGCTCCCTTCTTTCTCTGTGTGTTCCTAAAGATGATAAGAAGGAATGGACAACACTGGATTTTCCACAATTAGTCTCAGACAGAGTTGTATAGCATTGACAGCAGGAACTATGCAGTACCTAAGGATGAAAGCACCTGTGTGTGTGTGTGTGTGTGTGTGCGTGTGTGTAATCGTGCATTGGAGTCAATGACAGACATTTACTGACGTTTCTAGTAAGGATTTAGCCCTAGGAGACCCTCCATGGAGCAGGATCAGTGAACTAGCCAGGTGACACTCATACATATCCAGAAACCACAGTCCCACTTCATTAATACATGTATGACTCTTTCCTCAGCCGTAGCAGTCAGATACATCTTCCTAATCTAGAAAACCAACAGTTATTGTTAATCGAAGCTGGTTAAACAAAGAGTTATACAGATACAATGCATTATTATCAGGGAATCAAGGAATTCTCCACGTCTGGTTTCTTCCTTTCAGGGAGGTGTTGCTGCTTGCTCTTTGGGGGTCTAGGCTGGGTTACTGGGTTACTGGGTTACTGGCACTTTGGGAATAATATCTTTGGGTAAATAAGGTTTTAATTTGATTTGGGAACCCAAATTAACTTCAGGAGAGCTGTAACAGTATGATTAACAAGAAAACACAATGAAATACAACAGAGAAATCTACTGTAGCAACACTCATCCCAATGTAATTTATACCTGCATTTACATTGTAGTCATTTAGCAGACACTCGTATACCACGGGTATGACATTTATTTTTACTGCTCTAATCACGTTCGTAACCAGTTTATATTAGCAATAAGGCACCTCAGGGGTTTGTGGTGTATGACCAATATACCACGGCTAATGGCTGTATACAGGCACTCTGCGTTGCATCGTGTGTAAGAACAGCCCTTAACCGTGGTATATTGGCCATATACCACACCCCCTCATGCCTTATTGCTTAAAGAAACCTCTGTGTAAAGGCCATATTCCCACGCATTAAATCAGCAAAACAGGAATCTACACTATCTTCAAAAATTCCAGAGGATAAAAAAGTTAACAAATCAATCAAGTTTTGATGAGCAGCTAACCCTTTCTGCAGGATGCTGTGTTTGACAAGCCGAGGTAGATCAGTGAAGTCATCTTTAATGGCCGACTGCAGGAATGGGGCTACTGGGTTTATAGGGGTTCGCCAGCTGTCAGCCATGACACGCTATAACTCAACACATACTGGTCACAGACCCTGACGGAACCTTCTCTCTGGCTGCGTCCTAAATGGCACCCTATAGGTCCTATTCAAAAGCAGTACACTATACAGTGGCTTGCGAAAGTATTCACTCCCCTTGGCATTTTTTCATATGTTGTTGCCTTACAACCTGGAATTAAAATAGATTTGAGGGGTTTGTATCATTTCATTTACACAACATGCCTACCACTTTGAAGATTCAAAATATTTTTTATTGGGAAACAAACAAGTAATAAGACAAAAAAACGGATAACTTGAGCGTGTATAACTATTAACCCCCCAAAAGTCAATACTTTGTAGAGACCCCTTTTGCAGCAATTATAGTTGCAAGTCTCTTGGGGTATGTCTCTATAAGCTTGGCACATCAAACTACTGGGATTTTTGCCCATTCTTCAACGTAAAACTGCTCCAGCTCCTTCAAGTTGGATGGGTTCTGTCACGACTTCGACCGAGGCAGGCTCTCCTTCCCGTTCGGGTGGCGTTCGGCGGTCGTCGTCACCGGCCTATTAGCTGCCACTGATCCTTTTCTCCCCCTCCCTATGTGTTTATTGGGCGCACCTGTTTTGTATGAGGGTTAATTAGTTGGTCTTATTTAATCAGCCGGCATACACGTTTCTTTGTGCGGGATTGTTTGTATGTAAGTTGGTGTTGGTTTTGTGCTTCATGTTTCTGGACATTATTCATTCCCCACGTGTCTGGGGTAGTTTATTAGTGTACACCCAGTGTGTTAGTAGGGAGGCCTAGTTTGTCCGTGTTCATTAAAGAACATTTGTTTTGCAATTGCTGCTCCTGCGCCTTTTCCTTCACACTCCGACACCCAGGCCTTACAGGTTCCGCTTGTGTACAGCAATCTTTAAGTCATACCACAGATTCTCAATTGGATTGAGGTCTGGGCTTTGACTAGGCCATTCCAAGACATTTAAATGTTTCCCCTTTAACTGCTTTAGCAGTATGCTTAGGGTTATTGTCCTGCTGGAAGGTGAACCTCCATCCCAGTCTCAAATCTTTGGAAGACAAACAGGTTTTCCTCAAGAATTTCCCTGTATTTAGAGCCATCCATCATTCCTTCAATTCTGACCAGTTTCCAAGTCCCTGCCGATGAAAAACATCCCCACAGCATGATACTGCCACCACCATGCTTCACTGTGGGGATGAGGTTCTCGGGGTGATGAGGTGTAGGGTTTGTGCTAGACATAGCGTTTTCCTTGATGACCAAAAAGCTAAATTTCAGTCTCATCTGACCAGAGTACCTTCTTCCATATGTTTGGGGAGTCTCCCAAACATGTTTTTGCAAACACCAAAGATGTTTACTTATTTTTTTCTGGCCAATCTTCCGTAAAGCCCAGCTCTGTGGAGTGTACGGCTTAAAGTGGTCCTATGGACAGATACTCCAATCTTCGCTGTGGAGCTTTGCAGCTCCTTCAGGGTTATCTTTGATCTCTTTGTTGCCTCTCTGATTAATGCCCTCCTTGCCTGGTCTGTGAGTTTTGGTGGGCAGCACTCTCTTGGCAGGTTTGTTGTGGTGCCATATTCTTTCAATTTTTTAAGAATGGATTTAATGGTGCTCTGTGGGATGTTCAAAATTTCTGATATTTTTTATAACCCAACCCTGATCTCTATAACCCAACCCAATACCTTTCCACAACTTTGTCCCTGACCTGTTTGGAGAGCTCCTTGGTCTTCATAGTGCCGCTTGCTTGGTAGTGCCGCCTGCTTAGTGGTGTTGCAGACTCTGGGGCCTTTCAGAACAGGTGTATATATACTGAGATCATGTGACAGATCATGTGACACTTAGATTGCTCACAGGTGGACTTTATTTAAATAATTATGTGACTTCTGAAGATAATTGGTTGCACCAGATCTTATTTAAGGGCTTCATAGCAAAGGGGGTGAATACATATACACGCACCACTTTTTAGTTTTTTATTTTGTAGAATTTTTTGAAACAAGTTTTATATTTTTTTATTTCACTTCACCAATTTGGATTATTTTGTGTATGCCCATTACATTAAATCCAAATAAAAATCTATTTAAACTACAGTTTGTAATGCAATAAAATAGGAAAAACACCAAGGGGGTGAATACTTTTGCAAGGCACTGTATAGGTAACAGGGTTCCATTTGGGATGGGACCTTTGTCTCTCAGCATCATGGGTGACGCTACAAAAACTGCTCCTATTTAGATTCAGTGAACCACTTTGGATTTGACTTTAGCTGTTAAAAACATGAAAGTCATTCAGTCTAATGCACGAGAAGCAGAAAAGGACAAGGAACATGCTGATTTCCATCTTATCACAGATGTTGATATTGGAAAAGTACACCCTCTATATCCACATCTATTGCCCCTCTGGTTCAGTGGTCCCCCATATCTACAGTAGAGGTCAAATAGCCTGGCTATCCTGGTTTATTTTATGGGTCACCTTGCACCAGTGAGAATACCGAGATCCTTTATGATTTAGAGGCCTATGTTAATGACCCATAGCGGTACTTGGTGAAGTAGCGAGCTGGACAGGAATTGGGGTAAAGGTAGCCATTAGCTAATGTTTGGTGGTGTTAACAGTGTCCTGTAGTACAACTTGAATGAATGACTCCTGGGCTACACAAACCAAAGACACTTCTATTTTCTACTAAGATTTGAGGAGGCCAGACGTGTAATTTTGTACAGTAGTGTTACATCATCACGCAGTTGGCTGAGTTCAAAGTTCCTTAGTTCTGGGCAAGAGCTGTAAACAAAGAAAAAGGCGGGAAGAGGCCCTCTTTTCCACTGGCACTGACTTTGCTGATAAATACTTCGTTGAGGGAAAATGTACTTGATACTATTGTGATGTGTTGTTGTCTCACCTAGACATCTTCAGATGAATGCACCATTTTATTTATTTATTTCACCTTTATTTAACCAGGTAGGCCAGTTGAGAACAAGTTCTCATGTACAACTGCGGCCTGGCCAAGATAAAGCAAAGCAGTGCGACAAAAACAACAACACAGAGTTACACATAAACAAACGTACAGTCAATAACACAAAAGAAAGAAAAATAGAAAAATTGATGTACTTTACAGTGTGTGCAAGTGTAGGAGAGGCGGCCAAAGGAAGTGATGTCTTTGGGGATGAACAGTGCAATATACCTGCTGGAGCGCGTGCTACGGGTGGGTGTTGCTATGGTGACCAGTGAGCTGAGATAAGGCGGGGCTTTACCTAGCAGAGACTAAGAGATGACCTGGAGCCAGTGGGTTTGGTGACGAATATGAAGCAAGGGCCAGCCAACGAGAGCCTGCAGGTCACAGTGGTGGGTAGTATATGGGGCTTTGGTGATAAAACGGATGGCACTGTGATAGACTGCATCCAATTTTCTGAGTAGAGTGTTGGAGGCTATTTTGTAAATGACATCGCTGAAGTCAAGGATTGGTAGGATAGTCAGTTTTACGAGGGTATGTTTGGCGGCATGAGTGAAGGAGGCTTTGTTGCGAAATAGGAAGCCGATTCTAGATTTAATTTTGGATTGGAGATGCTTAATGTGAGTCTGGAAGGAGAGTTTACAGTCTAACCAGACACCTAGGTATTTGTAGTTGTCCACATATTCTAGGTCAGAACCATACAGAGTAGTGATGCTAGTCGGGCGGCAGGGTGCGGGCAGCGATCGGTTGAAGAGCATGCACTTAGTTTTACTAGCATTTAAAAAGCAGTTGGAGGCCACGGAAGGAGTGTTGTATGGCGTTGAAGCTCGTTTGGAGGATTGTTAGCACAGTGTCCAAAGAAGGGCCAGATGTATACAGAATGGTGTCGTCTGCGTAGAGGTGGATCAGAGAATCACCAGCAGCAAGAGCGATATCATTGATATATACAGAGAAAAGAGTCGGCCCGAGAATTGAACCCTGTGGCACCCCCATAGAGACTGCCAGAGGTCCGGAAAACAGGCCCTCTGATTTGACACACTGAACTCTATCTGCGAAGTAGTTGGTGAACCAGGCGGGGCAGTCATTTGAGAAGCTAAGGCTATTAACTAACTGTACGTCACTCTGGATAAGAGCGTCTGCTAAATGACTAACATGTAAAATGTCAACGTAAGAGAGGGATAGGAGGGACAGATAGAAGGGAAGGGGGAGGGAGTTCCCTGAGCACCAACAAACTCAGTACCTCTACCTTCTATAGCCTGGCCTAACGGTGTCTGACTAAACACCCTCTACCTTCTATAGCCTGGCCTAACGGTGTCTGACTGAACACCCTCTACCTTCTATAGCCTGGCCTAACGGTGTCTGACTGAACACCCTCTACCTTCTATAGCCTGGCCCAACGGTGTCTGACTGAACACCCTCTACCTTCTATAGCCTGGCCTAACGGTGTCTGACTGAACACCCTCTACCTTCTATAGCCTGGCCTAACGGTGTCTGACTGAACACGCTCTACCTTCTATAGCCTGGCCTAACGGTGTCTGACTGAACACGCTCTACCTTCTATAGCCTGGCCTAACGGTGTCTGACTGAACACCCTCTACCTTCTATAGCCTGGCCCAACGGTGTCTGACTGAACACCCTCTACCTTCTATAGCCTGGCCTAACGGTGTCTGACTGAACACCCTCTACCTTCTATAGCCTGGCCTAACGGTGTCTGACTGAACACCCTCTACCTTCTATAGCCTGGCCTAACGGTGTCTGACTGAACACCCTCTACCTTCTATAGCCTGGCCTAACGGTGTCTGACTGAACACCCTCTACCTTCTATAGCCTGGCCTAACGGTGTCTGACTGAACACCCTCTACCTTCTATAGCCTGGCCTAACGGTGTCTGACTGAACACCCTCTACCTTCTATAGCCTGGCCCAACGGTGTCTGACTGAACACCCTCTACCTTCTATAGCCTGTCCTAACGGTGTCTGACTGAACACCCTCTACCTTCTATAGCCTGGCCTAACGGTGTCTGACTGAACACGCTCTACCTTCTATAGCCTGGCCTAACGGTGTCTGACTGAACACGCTCTACCTTCTATAGCCTGGCCTAACGGTGTCTGACTGAACACCCTCTACCTTCTATAGCCTGGCCTAACGGTGTCTGACTGAACACCCTCTACCTTCTATAGCCTGGCCTAACGGTGTCTGACTGAACACCCTCTACCTTCTATAGCCTGGCCTAACGGTGTCTGACTGAACACCCTCTACCTTCTATAGCCTGGCCTAACGGTGTCTGACTGAACACCCTCTACCTTCTATAGCCTGGCCTAACGGTGTCTGACTGAACACCCTCTACCTTCTATAGCCTGGCCTAACGGTGTCTGACTGAACACCCTCTACCTTCTATAGCCTGGCCTAACGGTGTCTGACTGAACACCCTCTACCTTCTATAGCCTGGCCTAACGGTGTCTGACTGAACACCCTCTACCTTCTATAGCCTAGCCTAACGGTGTCTGACTGAACACCGCTGGTGTACTACTGCTGACCCCCTGGACACTTCGGGAGAGGTCAGTAGTAGCTCCCGCCCACAACCATTAAAACATCTCAATTAGAACAGTTGAAGCATATGCAACAATATTCCACATAATACCTCTCCAACTTCCACACAACTAGACTAAAAAGACTGTCATCGACTGCCATCTTAATCAAATGCTGCCATCAAGCAGCTTTAGCGACTTTCCTGAAGTTTAACCGAGCAAAGGAACATATTACATTAAAACCCTGTAACACCCATTCATTTATACTTTAGTTAAGGATCATTTATGTATTGAGCACAATTATAGCATCAGCAAATGGCACCCTACTCCCTTTATTTATGTAACCTTTATTTAACTAGGCAAGTCAGGTAAGAACACATTCTTACTTTCAATGACGGCCTAGGAAAAGTGGGTTAACTGCCTTGTTCAGGGGCAGAACGACAGATTTTTACCTTGTCAGCTCGGGGATTTGATCTTGCAACCTTTCGGTTACTAGTCCAACGCTCTAACCACTAGGCTACGCTGCTGCCCCATGGGCCCTGGTCAAAAGTAGTGCACTATAAAGGGAATAGGGTGTGATCTGAATAAAAGGTGGTATACTGCTAGTGGGGGTATTCAGTTGGGGAATATTAACCAGGCTTGTCTCTCTAAACCCACAGCTAATTAAATGTGGGCAAATCCCCCAAGTCATCAGTTGTGCTGTAAAAGTGAGCTTTGATTACATTCACGCTGCAGGCCAAGGAGAAAACAACCATGTGCATAGGAAGTAGGGAACAGTTCATGCACGAAAAGAGAGGGAGAGTGGGAGGGTGAGGGGGAAGTTACCAAAGCTATTGGGAGGGGTGTGTCTATGTCCGTGTGTGTGAGCGCGCATGCGTGTGTGTGTGCATGGGTTCGTGAGTGTGTGTATGCATGTGATGGTATGGGGGGGGGGGTGTGTGTGTGTGTGTGTGTGTGTGTGTGTGTGTGTGTGTGTGTGTGTGTGTGTGTGTGTGTGTGTGTGTGTGTGTTGGAAGGTCTGTCATTCATTAACTCTTTTGACACTGTGCAGTAGAAACATCCGTAGCATCATAGGTAATTGGCTTGTTTTTACAGGAAATCTGGCCCTGACACTCTCACTTTCTCTTTCACACTCTCTCTCTCACAGGAACACACACACACACACACTTTCACTCTCTCCCTCTCTGTGACCCTAAAGCAAAGGGCAGTGAGCAGCCATCCTCGGCTATCTCTGACAGTCACTCAAACCCAGCCACTGTAAATGGTAAAAAACCCTGCATTATCTATCTACAGCTACATTAATACTAGCCAGGCCTGCGATTATTTACACAGCCAACTCAGAGTCTGAACAGAAGTTACCTATTCATATTCGGCTTGGAACGCCCTGTCTATTCAGCATTCAAGCCCCACAGGCTTTTCAACCAAACAAACCCTCTAATTTGATGAAGTATATATTTAATGTAATTCTGAAATCTTAGTTTCTCTCCTCTCACTCTTTTCTGTGCTCGGCTGCTTCCATCACAGCGGTTATGAATCAAACATTACTTTCGCCGGCAGTTCTACAGCACAGGATTTAATTGTGTGATTTTTCATACAGCACTTTAATTATGAAATGTTGAAGTTTCAGCCTGAAACTTTGAGTGGATGATTTTTTACACACGGTTAAGTTTAATTGGGGCAGAGCTGAGAGTACACTCTTGGGAAAAAAGCTGCTATCTAGAACCTAAAGTGTTTTTTTGGCTGTCCCCATAGGAGAACACTTTGAAGAACCATTTTTGGTTCCAGGTAGAACCTTTTTGGTTTGAGGTAGAACCCTTTTGGGTTCCATCTAGAACCCTTTCCACAAAGGTTTCTACATGGAACCCAAACAGGGTTCTACCTGGAATCATAAAGTGTTGACCTATGGGGACAGCCGAGCGTATCGATAGAAGAGCGTATCGATAGAAGATGGAGAGAGAGAGAGGTGAGGTCATGTTCTGGACTGGAATATATTAAGAGCAATTGAACTTTGACACTCAGATTGTGAACATGAATTCACAGTTATAAGTCTATGTTATTATACTTATCTATTGGGTTAGGATTAGTGCTAGATCCTCTTTGGCAGACTCAATAAAACACCTGTTATGTCAAGTGTAATAGGCTGATATTATCATGTGATTGTTGCAGCATTGCCCTGTGATGCGAATGGTGGCGCACCTGTGAAAGTCTCACACCAGGAATACAGGAAGTCTCCCCTGCGGCTAACATGATTCTGCCACACTTTCCCCACCACACACCCAGAGTGCTGTGCCCACTCCTGCCAACTACAGAAGAGCCAGGCTGTGCCAACCCACAACACATACCCACATAATCTAAACGCACACGCACATGCAGCACACACACACAAACACACACACACTGCCCTTGGCACAAACGTACCCTGAGCCAGTCTCCTCCTAAAAAATGTCCTCCTAATCAATGTATTCCTATCAGGCAACTGTGTGAGTGAACTTTCCACACTGAGAAATGAGCTGTCAAGGCAACTAAAGAGAACACTGCAGGTGTTGACCAAGAGTAGCCGGTAGCACAGTAGCCGATCTCTATTTTTCTCTTTATAAGTAACATTAACTCCACTTTCAGGTTCATTTTATTTGAGCGGTGAAGTGTGGTTTATCCAGCAGAAATAGGATCAATGTCTGCCAGCGTAACACAGTCAATCGTTGCTATTGATCTCTACCAAAATACTAGCAAAAACAGTAGTGAATTTGTAGTATTCTGTAATTTACTGGTTCTAGGTTAACATTTTACATTTAAGTCATTTAGCAGACACTCTAATCCAGAGCGACTTACATTTATCTTAAGATAGCTAGGTGAGACAACCACATATCACAGTCGTAGCAAGTACATTTTTCTTCAATAAAGAAGTTATCAGCAAATAACTGTATCACCTTGCACCAGAGTACACCACACAGAGAGTACCGAGATCCTTTATGATTTAGAGGACGATGTTAATGGCCCATAGTACTGATCGGTGAAGCAGGAAACTAGGGGTAAAGGTAGCCATTAGCCAATGCTTGGCGGTGTTAACAGTGTACTGAAGTGAATTTGTAATATTCGGTCAATTACTGGTTCTAAGTTAACAACAGTAGTGAATTTGTAGTATTCTACTGGTTCTAGGTTAACAACAGTAGTGAATTTGTAGTATTCTGTCAATTACTGGTTCTAAGTTAACAACAGTAGTGAATTACTAGTATTCTACTGGTTCTAAGTTAACAACAGTAGTGAATTTGTAGTATTCTACTGGTTCTAGGTTAACAACAGTAGTGAATTACTAGTGTTCTACTGGTTCTAGGTTAACAACAGTAGTGAATTTGTAGTATTCTGTCATTTACTGGTTCTAGGTTAACAACAGTAGTGAATTTGTAGTATTCTGTAATTTACTGGTTCTAAGTTAACAACAGTAGTGAATTTGTAGTATTCTGTCAATTACTGGTTCTAAGTTTACAACAGTAGTGAATTACTAGTATTCTACTGGTTCTAGGTTAACAACAGTAGTGAATTTGTAGTATTCTACTGGTTCTAGGTTAACAACAGTAGTGAATTTGTAGTATTCTACTGGTTCTAGGTTAACAACAGTAGTGAATTTGTAGTATTCTGTCATTTACTGGTTCTAGGTTAACAACAGTCGTGAATTTGTAGTATTCTACTGGTTCTAGGTTAACAACAGTAGTGAATTTGTAGTATTCTACTGGTTCTAGGTTAACAACAGTAGTGAATTACTAGTGTTCTACTGGTTCTAGGTTAACAACAGTAGTGAATTTGTAGTATTCTGTCATTTACTGGTTCTAGGTTAACAACAGTAGTGAATTTGTAGTATTCTGTCAATTACTGGTTCTAGGTTAACAACAGTAGTGAATTTGTAGTACTTTGTCATTCACTGGTTCTAGGTTAACAGTAGTACCTCTTAACTACATAGTCCCATGTGACTTTAAACATGATGTGATAAACTCTGACCTCCCAGCGGTCAGTAGAAAGGGCAGAGGATACCGGAAGTCTTGGGGGTCATTGGGAAGCAGCTGGTCATGTTGTGACCTCTAATCTCTCTGGGGCTGAGGAAACAGAGAGAGAGAGACGTCTATAAACAGGAGAGGAGGTGTGTGTGTGACAGCTGTCAGAAAAACAGATCTGAGCGCCCTCAGTGATGTCAGACAAGGCCCAAGGGTGCTAGAGAGGAGCACCATCAGTAAACCTGCTTAACATATCACTCAGCAAAGAGAAGGAGTGTGTGTGAGAGAGGTGTGTGTAAGAGGCATGTGTGTGAGAGAAGTTTGTGTGTGATGGAGAGAGGTGTGTGTGTGTGTGTGTGTGATGGATGGAGGTGTGTGTGTGTGTGTGTGTGTGTGATGGAGAAAGGTGTGTGTGTGTGTGATGGAGAGAGGTGTGTGTGTGTGATGGAGAAAGGTGTGTGTGTGTGATGGAGAGAGGTGTGTGTGTGTGTGATGGAGAAAGGTGTGTGTGTGTGTGTGATGGAGAGAGGTGTGTGATGGAGAAAGGTGTGTGTGTGTGATGGAGAGCGGTGTGTGTGTGTGTGATGGAGAAAGGTGTGTGTGTGTGATGGAGAGAGGTGTGTGTGAGAAAGAGAAGTATTGAGAGGAAAAGAGATGAAACAGGAAACGGGAGAGAGCGAGAGAGATGGGGAGGTGGAAAATGTATGATTAGCTGACAGTTCAGTTAAGTACAGGAATGCACTTTTAACACAGGACATGTGCCATTTTAAAACACCGTTTAGAAAGCTGTTAGGCTAAATGCATCCATTTGAGAGCCCTAGAAATGACCTAGAAACAACATGGATGTCAGATGTGTGTCAGTTATCCCACAGTCCAGCAGTAGAGACAGGGTTCATAGAGCAGACCTCCACTGTAAATGGACATTGACAGGCTACAGTGGAGTCACGTAGCAAAGTCAGTTCTTTTCTCCAACTGAACTGTCTGGAAATGAACTACTGTAAAGAGGGATTCTATGAAATAACTAGACAGTAGTTTCCCCTTACTATATTATGTGACCTGTCCAGGTATAACTCTGGGACCTAGTTAGTCTATAGCCCATACAATAAAACACCTTCCAGTACTACCATACGAGCATTCAGCGACTGGTTTAAACCAGACGTCCATATGTTCCAATTCCCCCCTATGTACCTGTGATGGTGTGGTCCAGTGAGTCAGAACCGTGGCCACGCTCAGTAAAAGCACAGTCCATGTCCAGAGGAAGGAGGGGTGGGCAGAGAGAGGAGTTTTGATAGTGGGTATCGAAGGTTAACATGTTGAATTGAGTGAACAGATACCTGTCAGACTGCTGCAGTGCAGTATGAAAGAGGAATACTAAACATATATTATGTGGTGTTTGGAGATGATAAACTTTGGGAACTAAGGGCAGAATACAATCAAACCCACCCATACTGAGGATATCCACATCAACTTTAATTGTAAATGTGTTTTTTTGAGTTCCCCAGTAAACATATCCTGATTTATTGCAGTGCTTAACATGTCCTTTTTAATGGTGTAATGCAGCAATTTGTCCACATTCACTCAATGCCTTGATTGCTCTGATGCTGGCAGACAGACAGAAATAGACAGAGAGATGGAGAAAGAGCGAGAGACAGACAGACAGACAGACAGACAGACAGACAGAGACAGAGAGAGAGACATCACTAATCTGAACACTGGCCTTGATTTATGTGTTATTAAATATTAAAACCCTCTCCATGTTTCATAAGCTGAGTGGAATGTGGTTACCGGTCTCTCATCTCTCCCATTGGCCCATCAGGCAGGGACAGGCAGGGACACTTATACTGTTTCCCCTCAGCAGGTCATCAGGTCTCTGTGCATGGTATGACACTCTACAGAGTAACTGGGTAGTCTTGAGGAGTGAAGTGGTGAAGACTTGTCTTTTAAACATACAATTCTATGTGCCCACACACACACACACACACACACACACACACACACACACACACACACACACACACACACACACACACACACACACACACACACACACACACACACACACACATACACATACACGCATCCTCCCTCCACACCTTCAATCCATGGGTAAACAGATCTAACTCATCAGAGCTTGACTAGGGTGAGAAAGTGCAGACAGCCTTCCATATGTTTCGGGAGGAAGTATTTCAAAGCGGCACACATGGGGTTTTCACTACCGCCAGCTCCATATTGCTATCTAACCTCTGACCTCGCAATCACCTGCCCCTCCCACCCATAACGGCCCTCAGGGCACTTCAAAATGTTACACTCCATTATCCTGCCTTTGGTCTAATCTAATTTAATACGCAGATCTCCGTCAGAGACTACAGACAATGATCCTTTGAACGGTTGGAGCATCTCACAGCATCTCTCCAAGAGGTAAACACAGAGCGCTGTTAATATAAAGAGCCCAAACAGACAGTTCTGAGGCAGTGGACTCTTCTCTTCAGGGATATAACTCCTGGGGATGAGAGGTGGAGAATGGGCTGCTATTAACAACCAAAGCAGGAGGAGGAGAGAGGGGACGGACATTAGAATAACCTGGAGGCAAGGTAGAGGAAAGCCAGAGACAGACAGACAGACAGGCAGGCAGGCAGGCAGACAGGGAGAGAGAGAGAGAGAGAGAGAGAGAGAGAGAGAGAGAGAGAGAGAGAGAGAGAGAGAGAGAGAGAATGCAAGCATTTCAAAAGACTGTGCCTCAAAACCTAATGTCTACCTGGCCCACAACGCCACCCTGGACATGAACAGCCTTTACGACCAGGTCCACCTCTACAAGGCAGCAATCCCAACTTTTGCCAGGACCCTAAAGGACGTCACCCGCAACCGTAGCCCCAGCACCTCATACAGGAGCAACAGAGCGAAGGACACCCCGCCCAGACCAGCGAGTCACCCTCCCAGACCTGTAAGACCCCCTTCTGAAGGACCTGCACCGAGAGAACCCACGCCAAGAGGACCTACACCCAGACCACGGCATCACCAGCCACACCCCAGCCAGCTAAGACCACCCCAAGCAAACCCTGGCCACACTCTATATAGGCCCCCCCATATCAGACCTATGCCCCTTCTGCCCACACCATGCCCCCCGCCCCTGCGGCAAGGACCTTAACATGACAGCAGGACATATGCCCAGGCCGTGAGCAGAGCAACAGGCCCAACCCCAAATAATACACCCACCCAAGCCCTATCCTGTGACCTAAGAGGTATGTATCAGACGCTCAGCATGCTCTGCTCACACCTACTGTAATGGTCCGGGCCTAAACCACACAAAAATAACACTAGACACTATGGAACACAAAGCTATTACTATCTCATCCTGGAATATACAAGGCCTGAGGTCATCTACCTTTGGCCTAAAGAGCAGGAAGCCAGACTTCATTAAAGACATTGGAAATACAGACATTGTCATTCTACAAGAAACATGGTATAGAGGAGACGGACCCACGGGTTGCACTCTAGGTTAGAGATCTGGTAGTCCCATCTACCGAACTACCAGGTGTGAAACAGGGAAGAGACTCAGGGGGAATGCTAATTTGGTATAGAGCAGACCTAACCCACTCTATTCAATTAGTCAAAACAGGAACATTTTACATCCGTCTAGAAATTAATAAAGAAATTATCTCAACAGAGATAAATGTCCTCATGTGTGCTACCAATATCCCCCCAATAGAATCCCCATACTTTAACGATGACAGCTTCTCCATCCTAGAGTGGGAGATCAACCATTTCCAGGCCCAGGGACATGTACTAGTCTGTGGCAACCTAAATGCCAGAACTGGACAAAATCAGCCCAGAGGGGGAGAAACACCAACCTGGAGGTGACAGCATTCCCTCCTCATATGCCCCCCTAGACACAACTATGACAACATAACCAACAAAAACGGGTCACAACTCCTGCAGCTCTGTTGTACGCTGGGAATGTAGATAGTCAATGGTAGGCTTCAAGGGGACTCCTATGGTAGGTACACATATAGCTCATCTCTTGGCAGTAGTACTGTAGACTACTTTATCACTGACCTCAACCCAGAGTCTCGCAGAGCGTTCACAGTCAGTCCACTGACACAACAAAATCACACTACTTGAACAGAGCTTTGCTCAATGATGAGGCATCAAAGCCAAAGGAACTGAATAATATTAAGAAATGCTATAGATGGGAAAAAAGCAGTGTGGAAATCTACCAAAAAACTATTAGATAACAACAAATTCAATCCCTTCTAGACAATTTCCTGGACAAAATGTTTCACTGTAATAGTGAAGTTGTAAACTTGGCAATAGAAAACCTAAAGAGTATATTTGACCTCTCAGCTTCCCTATAAAATCTAAACATTTCAAGCAGACAACCAAAGAAAATTAACAACAATGACAAATGGTTTGATGAAGAATGCAAAAACCTAAGAAAGGAATTGAGAAACCTACGCAACCAAAAACATAGAGACCCAGAAAACCTGAGTCTACGCCTTCAGTATGGTGAATCACTAAAACAATACAGAAATACACTATAGAAAAAGAAGGAACAGCACGTCAGAAATCAGCTCAATGTAATTGAAGAATCCATAGAATCTAACAATTTCTGGGAAAATTGGAAAACTGTAAACAAACAACCCGAAGAGTTGTCTATCCAAAACGGAGATGTGGATAAACCACTTCTCCAATCTTTTTGTCCCTATAACAAAGAACAAACAGCAAAAACATATACATGATCAAATACAAATCTTAGAATCAACTATTAAAGACTACCAGAACACACTGGATTATCCAATTACGTTGAATGACCTACAGGACTAAATACAAACCGTCCACCCCAAAAAGGCCTGCGAGGTTGATGGTATCCTAAATTAAATTATAAAATATACAGACCACAAATTCCAATTGGCTATACTTAAACTCTTTAACATCATCCTCAGCTCTGGTCTCTTCCCCAATATTTGGAACCAAGGACTGATCACCCCAATCCACAAAAGTGGAGACAAAGTTGACCCCAATAACTACTGTGGGATATGTGTCAACAGCAACCTTGGGAAAATCCTCTGCATTATCATTAACAGCAGACTCGTACATTTCCTCAGTGAAAACAATGTACTGAGCAAATGTCAAATGGTCTTTTTACCAGAATACTGTACGACAGACCACGTATTCACCCTGCACACCCTAATTGACAAACAAACAAACCAAAACAAAGGCAAAGTCTTCTCAAGCTTTGTTGATTTCAAAAAAGCTTTCGACTCAATTTGGCATGAGGGCCTACTATACAAATGGATGGAAAGTGGTGTTGGGGGAAAAATATACAACATTATAAAATCCAGGGGGTGAGATAGGGATGCAGCTTAAGCCCCACCCTCTTCAAAATATATATATCAACGAATTAGCGAGGGCACTGGAACAGTCTGCAGCACCAGGCCTCACCCTACTAGAATCTGAACTCAAATGTCTACTGTTTGCTGATGATCTGGTACTTCTCTCCCCAACCAAGGAGGGCCTAGAGCAGCACCTAGATCTTCTGCACAGATTCTGTCAGATCTGGGACCTGACAGTAAATCTCAGTAAGACAAAAATAATGGTGTTCCAAAAAAGGTCCAGTTGCCAGGACTACGAATACAAATTCCATCTAGACACCGATGTCCTAGAGCACACTAAAAATGATACATACCTTGGCCTAAACATCAGCACCACAGGTAACTTCCATAGAGCTGTGAAGGAGCTGAGAGACAAGTCAAGAAGGACCTTTTATGCCATCAAAAGGAACATACAATTCGAGATACCAATTTGGATCTGGCCAAAAATACTTGAATCAGTTATAGAACCTATTGCTCTTTGTGGTTGTGAGGTCTGGGGTCCGCTCACCAACCAAGAATTCACAAAACGGGACAAACAGCAAATTGAGACTCTGCATGCAGAATTCTGCAAAAATATCCTCTGTGTACAATGTAAAACACCAAATAATGCATGCAGAGCAGAATTAGGCCGATACCTGCTAATGATCAAAATCCAGAAAAGAGCCATTAAATTCTACAACCACCTAAAAGGAAGCAATTCCCAAACCTTCATAACAAAGCCATCACCTACAGAGAAATTAACCTGGAGAAGAGCCCCCTAAGCAAGCTGGTCCTGGGGCTCTGTTAACAAACACAAACAGACCCCACAGAGCCCCAGGACAGCAACACAATCAGACCCAACCAAATCATGAGAAAACAAAAAGATAATTACTTGACACATTGTAAAGAATTTTCAAAAAGCCTGATAAAACTAGAATGCTATTTGGCCCTAAGCAGAGAGTACACAGTGGCAGAATACCTGACCACTGTGACTGACCCAAAATTAAGGAAAGCTTTGACTATGTACAGATTTAGTAAGCATAGCCTTGCTATTGAGAAAGGTCGCAGAAGGCAGACCTGGCTCTCAAGAGAAGACAGGCTATGTGCACACTGCCCACAACATGAGGTGGAAACTGAGCTGCACTTCCTAACCTCCTGCCAAATGTATGACCATATTAGAGACACATATTTCCCTCAGATTACACAGACCCACAAAGAATAAAAATAAAAAATCAATCTATTGGATGAAATACCACAGTGTGCAATCACAACAGCCAGATATGAGACAAGAAAAGGGCAAACAGCGAAGAACAAACCCCATCGTAAATACAAACTAAATTTATGTTTATTTATTTTCCATTTTGTACTTGAACAATTTCCACATCATTACAACCCTGTATATAGACACAATGTGACATTTGAAATGTCTTTATTATGGAACTTATGTGTTCCAAGTGTAATGTTTACTTTTCATTTTTATTGTTTATTTCACTTTTTTTTATTATCTATTTCACTTGCTTTGGCAATGTAAACATATGTTTCCCCTGCCAATAAAGCCCCTTAAATTGAAATTGAATTGAGAGAGAGGTAGAGAAAGAGAGAGAGAAATGACAGAGGGGAAAGAGAGAAGAAAGATAAGAAATTGACAAATGGACAGGCAGACAGACAGATAGGCATGCAGACAGACAGGCAGACAGGCATGCAGATGCAGACAGACAGTAATCAAAGTGTGTTGGTAGAGTTCACCTGGCCGTTGGTCAAGAGGTCACCATGGCAACGATGGGTCACGTAACATGAGGCCGTCAGAGGAATGATGGCTGCGGGCTACAGAGGATGAGGAGGGAGGAGGACGGAGAAGAAACAGAATGACAAGAAAAACATCTGGAACAGCAGGGAAACAACTGTAGGAGAGATAAAGAAAGACAGAGAACAGAGGGAAGGATCAGGAAGGGGTGAGGGAGAACAGAGGGAAGGATCAGGAAGGGGTGAGGGAGAACAGAGGGAAGGATCAGGAAGGGGTGAGGGAGAACAGAGGGAAGGATCAGGAAGGGGTGAGGGAGAACAGAGGGAAGGACCAGGAAGGGGTGAGGGAGAACAGAGGGAAGGACCAGGAAGGGGTGAGGGAGAACAGAGGGAAGGATCAGGAAGGGGTGAGGGAGAACAGAGGGAAGGACCAGGAAGGGGTGAGGGAGAACAGAGGGAAGGACCAGGAAGGGGTGAGGGAGAACAGAGGGGAGGATCAGGAAGGGGTGAGGGAGAACAGAGGGAAGGATCAGGAAGGGGTGAGGGAGAACAGAGGGAAGGATCAGGAAGGGGTGAGGGAGAACAGAGGGAAGGATCAGGAAGGGGTGAGAGAGAACAGATGGAAGGATCGGGAAGGGGTGAGGGAGAACAGAGGGAAGGATCGGGAAGGGGTGAGGGAGAACAGAGGGAAGGATCAGGAAGGGGTGAGGGAGAACAGAGGGAAGGATCAGGAAGGGGTGAGGGAGAACAGAGGGAAGGATCAGGAAGGGGTGAGGGAGAACAGAGGGAAGGATCAGGAAGGGGTGAGGGAGAACAGAGGGAAGGATCAGGAAGGGTAGTGGGTGACAAACCAGTGTCACTACATAATCATACAGTACAGGTCCCAACTAAATTATCTCAATATAACTACACTCTAACACATCTCCAATTCCTCCTCAGGATGAGAAGTTGCACCCTGAGGCCAGCACTCCCCAGTCCCAGGTCAGGTCAGCCCACCTTGAGGGGAGCAGTAGCAGCTACACTGGGCATGTAGAGGCCTGTTCCTCACCTACATGATAGTCTCTTCCCAGTAGCTAGCAGGCTAGACTAAGTACATGGTAGTCTCTTCCCAGTAGCTAGCAGGCTAGACTAAGTACATGGTAGTCTCTTCCCAGTAGCTAGCAGGCTAGAATAAGTACATGGTAGTCTCTTCCCAGTAGCTAGCAGGCTAGACTAAGTACATAGTGGTAGATATGTGTGTGTACATGCATGTACACACACATTGACAGACGTGTGTGTGCACACACACACACACACACACACACACACACACACACACACACACACACTACCCAGGTAGAACAGAACCTCATTGCGACCTCTGCCTTCCCCGTAACATGTGCTTCTTGTTAGTAGCTGGAAGAAACACTCAATTATATATGTTAAACTAATAACATCACAGATGCTGCAGTATATCAGAAATCAAACACCACTGTAAAAAGAGCACCAATCTTTTTTATGGGCCGTGCAAAAGGCCTTTAGGCCAAAGCAGAGGTCTCGCTCCTATTCATATGGTATCTGGTCTGGTGTGCATTAGACTAGAGGTGGGGGTAGGATCACTGTGGCTGTTGGAGAGGTCACCTACAAAGACTACAACGAGCGGTAGTAGAGTAGCAATTGTAATGTGTGGGATTATGCATAATCTGTATTAAAGAGGAAGTTCAAGATTTTATCAATCAAGTTTATTTATAAAGCCTTTTTACATCAGCAGATGTCACAGTGTTATACAGACTTTACAACTTGATGGTAGAGGATTCCTCACCCTGAAATGAATCTTTTTATTTTATTTAACTAGGCAAGTCAGTTAAGAACAAATTCTTATTTACAATGACGGCCTACACCGGCCAACCCCGGATGATTCTGGGCCAATTGTGCGCCGCCCTCTGGGACTCCCAATCACGGCCGGTTGTGATACAGCCTGGAAATCTATGGGCCAGGAGAAACCGTACTCCATGGTTCTATTTTCTCTAAAGAGCCCCTACAAACTTCAGCTAACTTTAGCCACAGCTAGCTACAAATCAATGAGCCTGAAGAGGACAGGTTGTTGTTCTTAGTGGAAAGCAGTTGCTGTGGTATCTACTTTAGAAACAAAGCTCTTTCAAAGTAAACTAACTGCGTATCATAGCAACAGACCCTGGCATAGCATTAACAGTATATTGATTAGAGTAATTACACGCCATTAGCACTCCATTATTTAAGTAGTAGCATTAATTACACAAGACAAAAAACGCACCCATTGCAGATTAAGGGAGGGATGAAAGAGATGGCAAAGACAGAAGGGAGAATAAAAGAGAGAGAAAGAGGAGAGAAGTGGGGGAGTGAAAAAAATGAGGGAGAAGAAGATACGGCAAGTTATAGAGGAGATGATGAAAGCATAAGAGAGAGAGAGACAGAGTGAGAGACAGAGAGAGAGAAAGAAAGATAGAGAGACAGAGAGAGAGCGAGAGAGACAGAGAAAGAGAGAGAGAAAAGGAGCAAGAGATGGAGACACAGCATTCTCTTAATTAAAAAATAAACTTTGTTTCAGCGAGTTGACAGGGAATTAATCTGTGGCTAGAGCAACACAGTAAGGAGCCAAACACTTTAGCCCTGTCTCTCTCTCTCTCCAGTATTACAGGGCGGGAACGGGAATTGTGGTGCAGAGTGCTGTTGTCATGGTTACTGGGTGCAGAGCTACACCATACTGCAGAGTTAATGAAGAGAAAGAGAGAGTGCAAGAGAGAAAGAAAGAGTTGAGAAAAATAGAGATAGAGATAGAGAGAGAGTTATATAGCCGTCATCAAATCACTGCCTCAACCTGGCTAAATACCTGCATCCACGGACAGAAAGATTTAAAAAGCAAATACAAATTGGTTGGTAGAATCAGTGTGACATTTATCTTAGGCAACCCTGTGAGACCAACCACAGGGAGGTCCTGAGCTTCTCCCTGGTTCACTGCATTAATAAACATTAGGGGGTCACCAAAGCAAATAAAACCTAAAGCTCTAAACTCAAGCCAGGGCCTCGAGAACAAATTCCTTTGGGATACAATCAAGATTTAAAAACTAAGCGTTAAATAAAAATATGCAATAACCACAACCAGTCCTAACGTGTGAGATTTACAAAGCAGTAGAGTTGGACCGGTTCTAGGCCTTTCACACACTGGTTTATTGTATGCCTCTTGGGTTAGGTCAGGGACCGTTATGTGTGTGTGTGTGTGTTTGTGTGTGTTTGCGCGTACGTGTTGGTGATTTTTCTTCTTTCTGACTTTAATTTCCACAAAAGATAGATTTATTTTGATGTACACAAGGGATGACCATTCCCACAGTCCATAGATTTTGGTATTACTTTAGTCAATGACAGGATTGAATCTACCATGTCAGAGGACAACTCCATGAATGTGGTCTCAGATCAAACAGACCCACTAACACATATCCAGCCTATTGCTCAAGTGATTCTACAGTATAGGCACTATGTCTTCACCTGGTGGCCCGTATGTCACAGACTCTAATACAGTATCGCTTCTTCAAACAACCTGAGCCTGACCCTAAGCCCACATCTCTGTAACTGATCTGGGATCTGCTGCAGGTATCTAGCGGCAGGTAGCCTGGCAGTTAAGAGCATTGGGCCAGTAAACGAAAGGTCGCTGGTTCTAATCCCTGAGTCGGCAAGGTGGAGAAATGTGCCGTTCTGCCCTTGAGCAAGGCAGTTATCCCATAACAACAACAGTCCCATGGACGTCGAATAAGGCAGCCCCCCACACCTCTCTTATTCAGAGGGGTTAAATGTGGAAGACACATTCTGGTTGAATGCATTCAGTTCTGACTTGGTATTCCCGATCACATAGCTGGCCTTTTAGTGTGAGAAAACAGGCATCTCCCAGGAGACCTGGAACATATAAGAATAAAAGTGAACGTTTTGCACATTGTCCTAAATGTCTCGTCGTCCAATCCACAAGGGGTATCTCACTGTGTATGTGTGTTTATGAGACAGTTTACAGCCAACACTAAAATATAATTGTGCTTTCAGACTATTTTCCATCCGTGCTCTCTTCCTACTAAACCATCCTTCTTCCTCCTCCCACGGTTTTCATGACAACTTTAAGGTCCTTTAATGGGACATTCACACTCTCCCCACTAAGGGGAACTAGCTGAAACAACTGACCCAGAACCATTTAATAATCTCTCCCAGTTGCTTTAAAAACG
Source organism: Salvelinus alpinus (assembly GCF_045679555.1). NCBI lineage: Eukaryota > Metazoa > Chordata > Actinopteri > Salmoniformes > Salmonidae > Salvelinus > Salvelinus alpinus. Next base: position 24,342,376 of record NC_092096.1, read on the forward strand.
GAACAAATGCAGAAATGATTGATTCCTGCCTCTGGTCTTTGAGATATGGTGACAGGTTGTGATGACTCTGTCCACCTTGCTATAAGCTGGGTGACTTAAAGGGAAAATCTACTCAAAAACTATCTTTAGTCTCAAAATGTTTTGCATGTCAGGAGTCAAGATTTCAAGATATTGGACTTTGAAGAAGCAAAGCATTTGTGACTAGTTTCAGGGAACTAGGCGTATGTGGCACGTCACTACTTCACATGCATTTGAACGTAAAAAGGCAGAAATGCCTTCTGGAACATGTGAACTTTCATGTGTCTTAACAACAAACTTGTATGCCGTCTGTAAATATGAATAAATTGTTAAATTATGAGCCTAGTTGGTTTAGCCACGGAAAAAGGCAGGAACCTTCCCGCTAGCCGTGATTGGCTGAGATAATGGATGGGCTGGACATGCTGGGAGATGAGTTAAGATTGGTCTGCCATGTAGCATGCTTCAGAGTATGATAGCTACGGAGAAAAGAGTATGATAGCTACGGAGAAAAGAGTATGATAGCTACGGAGAAAAGAGTATGATAGCTACGGAGAAAAGAGT